>NW_010419305.1:33225-35943 GCF_000710305.1 Buceros rhinoceros silvestris
GGAAGAGAGAAGTAGATCCTTCTCGAGGGAAAAGGGGGAAATTTCAGAGCACCTGAAATGATGCTTAAAAATAGGTAGCGTGAGGTTTTCCTCATATGAACTGGCTGTAGTCTCGTACCCTTACATTGCTTAAGCATTCCTAATTAAGCATGAAACAGGAGAATACTGTGGTATTAAAGATGAAAAGGATGTTGTGGTGGAAGATAAAACTTCACAGATATTATGTTATCTCAGTCCAAGTTCTGTCATCACATTGCTATCTTTTGCTCTGATATAATTTCTGTAATGTAAGGGCTGATGGTTCTTGAAGCATTAATCAATTGTAGAACTTGCCAGATGACTTCAGCAAAGCATGCAGATTAAGTGTGCAACTCGGATTTCTCAGGTTGTTAGATCAGGAGCTAATAAACTAATTGCATTTCAGAATAGTTCTGTACTGGTTTTGGAGTTACATAAAAAGCCCTCATGTATATCCCTTAAGAAGTTGTTTGAAAGTTCAGTATCTGAGCTCAGCAGGTTATATTCTCTTTCTGTTAAGTTTTGAAGGATATTCTCATAATCTGATCTTTGCCTGAGGTGTCAGTCTCCTTAAGTTCTTTGATTAATCTATACTTAAGATCTTCAATTAAAATTACTTTTTTTTATGGCTTCGTGCCATGTCAAGAATCATATCTTAGTTTCCCAACCCAAAGATAATCACAGGTTTCATGATCTGCTGGTTTCAATTAAGCTTCTGAAAGAAACAGTCCTGCTGCTTGCTCCTTTTACTCCTACATTTTACACTGCCCCACAGCAGACATCACCAGAGTAACCGAACTAATCCAACAAAACAAAAGACCAGATCTTAATGGTATCATTTCCCTAATCTGTGTATTGAACAGTCACACAGCTACAAAAAAGTGTGAGGGGCCAGCAGGACAGGGGAGAGCAGTGAGGTGCTGGGTGAGTACCAACTTAAATTTATCAATTTGTAAATAAAAGGGAGGAGATCACAGATGGACATGCAGTAGAAAGCTATGAAGCAAAGGAGGGAACACTGAAGCAATATTTAGGTAGCAGTCGGACTCAAAAAACCAATTTTCTGCTTGCTTATCTAATCCTGGTCCAGTTCCTATCTCATGCTGAATGAGGTGGAAATTCCAGTGGAAAAGTTTGTGCATAACATGCTTGAAGACCCCCAGGTATTCTTATAATTGCAGCAGCCTAAAAATAGTGACTGCCACCAACACACTACCTGTGCAACGTGTGGCTGGCTGTGGTTTGAGTTAGAGCATACTTAGCTTTTCACCCCAAAGAAGTATCTTCCCACGTCACCAGGCATCGCTCTCCCCCAGTCAGTGTTTTGCCGAGTGCAGAGGTGATTGAGCTCTTTTTGTGAATCAACAAGTGGTTACTTCCTTCATCCAGAAGAGCTGCAATGTCATTCTGTTTTCGGCCCATGAAGCCAGAGATTGACCACGGGAGCGCTATGGTCCACCTTATGTTGCTTTTCCTCATGATCTGAAGTTTTTTCTGTGTAATTCTACATAAGTGTTTTTTGATATGTGTGATAATTTACTGTTTCAGATAGCTTATGAGAAAAAGCATTAGCACTGGAGGCTGTAGTGGTTTTCCTGGGCTCTGCTGACTTGTCGTGGTAGTTATTAGTGCTCTGACACTCGATGTTTGGATGGCAGATGTCTGTGGTTAGTTGGTGGTGGTGGGAGTGAAGCTGAGATACTTAAACAGAGAGCTGTTCCTTTGATACAGTATCAATGAATTAGTTGACAAGTCACAGGTTGAAAGCTGTAGCTGATATTACAGCTGGCAATTTTGAGAAAATGAGTTACCTCCGCTTTTGCAAAGCCACTTCCTGGAAAAGAACGCTTTTTGGTTGTTTTCAAGTTGGTCCTTATTGCCCGTATTGTGATTCAGGATCAGGCCTTGATAAAGGCCACGAGCAATGGAGCCTGCCAGCTGCAAACTGTAGTCAGTGAGATCAGGGAATATGAAATCCACAGTACAGTGCTGAGACAGGACAACTAACAGCTGCAGACTAATAGATAATAGGATAAAATGTGGGTCTACCAAAGATGGTGCCATAGCGACTGGGATATCTCCCCTGAGTAGCTTTTGGACAGAGGAAAAATGTGGAAGAGATTTATGTATGTAACTGTCTTTCAGAGCTGTCTGAAAAGATGTTTGTGCTGTAGGAAATATTTCAACATAACACCGTTGCTGTTTCTTCGCGTCTGATTTAAGGCCCGGTGAGTTCTAGCTGCTCTTGCACTTGGTCCTGTCACTGAGGTCGTCTCGGCAAGGCACGGTACCGGTACCCGCAAACGTTTGGCCTGGAGCCAGGGACACAGCGATGGGAAGCGCGAGTGTGGGAAACAGTGGAGAGAGATGCCAGTGCGTCCCAAAACAGCACCTGTAGTTCCGGGCTGGTTTAGGCACCGATGAAGATGAGTGTAGCTAACGCGTATGAGCTTGTGCGCGGTTTCAGTTCCCCGTCTTGGACGTAGATGCGAAACGGGCTGGGAAGAGCTGCTCGGGTGGCGCAAGAGGCGGGAAGCTTGTGACAGGTGGAGCACGGCGCCTGGAAGGGCAAGCGTTTGGCTCCTGGACTGTCCGGGCAGGCGAAGCCCGTGTCCTGCCGGCTGGGGAGGGCTCCGGGCCGAGTCTCCCCTTGGGGCCGCCGCCGGTCGCGCCGTGCGTGCTCAGGCAGCGCTGGGCGAG
>NW_010419306.1:0-15957 GCF_000710305.1 Buceros rhinoceros silvestris
CCTTTTGTGTGTGAGTGTAATAAAGAGCAAATGTATGCGCTTGACACCATTTGTGTCTTAATTCTGTCACCAAGAAATCATGAAGAAATCACCAACCTCTCACAAATGGACACCTACTGGTTTGTGACAAAAATAAAAATTACTTACACAGACACTTTTTTGGACAAGTTACGTTGTTGGTTTTGTGCCACATACCCCAGCAGAGAAATGAAGCCTATACTACTTCCCTGCATCACACAGTTGAGATTTGGAATGTTTGGGGCTATGAAGAGTGTCTGTAGCTCTGCAGTTACCATAATAGGATCTATACTTACCTCAGATAACCAGATAATCTTGCAGGACAAGAAGGAAACACAACCTCACAATTATTTAGCACCTTAATACTGAAGTACAGGAAGAAGGGAGATGCAACTTCTTGCAGAAGCATGGGCCAGATTGCACTCTCTTCCCGAAACCCAGCTCAGACAGGTTAAACCCTGACAAGTAATTCCCTGTCAGTCCTCAGAAAACAGGTAGCATGCGGGTTTGGTAAAGTGTACTCTCAGGTATCTGCAGGCAAATGGATACCACTGAGGAAATCAGAGAGCAGCATTCAATGAAGAACTACTGGACAGTAAGAGCTACCGCACACTTTGATGGTATAACTGAGCCTGTTGAGTAACTGTTTACTGTTGCTGAGAGGGCAATCCAACCCCCACAGTCCTCTGGTTGCTATTTATGCCCCAGCTCGTGTACAGCAACTGCCACTTCCCACGAGACCATGGCAAGCTCCTTCAGAGGACTTTTGGAGCTGCAAAATCCATCACTGTGAGAGCTGATAGTGGTTTTGCTATCTCCCTCAGTCAGCTTGCTAGTGGCTTGCCAGGGCAGTGATGGTGCAAGTTGAATCCCAAGGTGAGGGCTGGGATGGGAAGTAGAAGGAACCTTCCCCTTCAGCAGTTCCTTTCCAGCTTAGCTACCTGCCCACCACAGCCAAGCCACGCTGGTGTCCCTCACAGACTTGCTCGTCTATTGTGTCCATGCTGAGGACTGAGGAGAGTCTAGAGTGCATGGTGCAAAGCAGCAGTTGTCATCCCCCCAGAGTCGAAAACAGCCCCTACAGCTTCATGTCCATGCCCTGGACTTTGAGCTCATGCTCTGTCCCAGCCCCGCAGGATTGATCCACAGCTCTTTGGTGATCAGGAAGAATTCTAGTCCTCTTTGGGGTTACCCCACAGCTTATTACTTCTATGTTGCTGTTAAAATAGGGGAAACAGATCACAGGATCAGTGACAAACTAGCTTGTTCCAGAACAACGCTAAACCACATCAGTCCCAGAGACACTGGTCACTGGCATTCGCACCTATATACGGACGCTTCACAACACGTTACTGGGAGGAAAGTGGCTAGGTTCCGTCACTTAAGTTCTGTTAGTTTAAGCCCATGAACTTGAAATGGTTTCAGCTCCTATGTGCTTAATTGTGTTTGCTCAACCATGAATTGCCCATGGGAGCTCCATTTTGCTGATTTAGCACTGCTCAGACTCATGCCAAATTTATAATGGCCTCTTCCAGCCACAACAGTTCTATGGTTCTATGAATAGGGAGGAGTTTTGTTTTAAGGCTGGGAAGTTAACCTTTCTGAGAAGGTACTTACTGGATATGTGCACACTTAGCTAACGTGTTTACACTGCTGCCAACACAGATCATTAGCTTTTGTTAATGGCTAGGATACTTCCACTTCCAGTGTCACCCTTCTGTGCTACAGGAAACCAAGCTTTAGCTTACAGTAACAAATACTACACCCTACTGTCCATGACAGGGCTGTGTTAGGTTCTCCCACACACTTTAAATAGGACTCCCAGAGCTGCTCTATTCATTCTCTCTTTAATATTAAAATACTAAAAAAAAAAATTATTATCAAAAATCTTACTAGATACTTGCTTGACAGCAAGAAAAAAATACAACCAATAAAGTGGATCAAGCTGATAAATGGTATTATAGGAGATAGGATTCTGACTATGAATTTAGGGACTGTTGGACTTCAGGTTAGTCTTCCATGACAAGAAAAGACAACTATTCTTGCAAAGATAATACAAAATAAGAAATCAAAGATCCAAGAAATCTTGCTGAATTTCAGTTATTCAAAATATCACAATGATGTATGGCAGCTGGGTTTAACCGAGAGACTGCTTTATCAGTCTGTCTTTCCCCTATTTGAAAGAAGCCGTACAAATATTTTTTCTTTTGGGATCATGCCTTCTTTCTCTGCCAGCCCAGGTATATCTACCGTTCTGTTACCCTCCCATTTCTGGAATATTAGCTATGCACAGCTTCTGCTAGAGTTTCACCTTCATAAACTCTATCTGCAGTTCTGATTTCATGGCTGAGCAGCTCCGTGCTGTCTGGAGCTGACCCACAGTCCTCCTGTAATTGAAAAGGTCATGTGATTCTCTTAGAGGGAGAACAAGGCACAGGGAAGGAATATCACATTTCTGAGAAATACATGGTTCATAATATTGACAAAAGCAACAGAAAACCCCAAGGGAAAAAAAAAAGCAACTATGTCATTGTTAAGGGTCGAGGTCCCGAGGTAACAACTCCTCCAATTCCTTAACGATCCCCTCTGTCTTGCTAGATACAGAAGGAGTTTAAGGGGAAAGAAGAAATTCACACCTCGGTCTGCATTTGGGAAACTGAAACAAACTTTTAATGAACAATAAGTCCACACTACTATACACTGCTATATATATATATATATATGTATATGCACAACTGAAAACAGGGAAAAACTAAGAAGAGAGGACTCGGATAACCAGGTGCAGAGGGGGAGAGGAGAAAAAGTTTTAACAGTCTTGTTCAAGGTCAGATCCCTTGGCAGGCACACAGCAACGAGGGGGGAGTGAAAACCTTGCAGCGGCTTCCAGGCAGAGAAAGTGAGATTCTTCCCGCGGTGAGACGGGGGGGAGAAAACCCCGTGCAGCGAATTTAACAGCAGGAAAACTCCCTGCACGGAATGGCTGGGAGTCCGGATATCTCACCCGATTCCAGACGAGACTCACCGCAGGAATAGTTCACAGTCTGTGATCCTCAGCGATCTGGGGGTGTAGGCCCTCAGCTCTCGGGTCTGGTTGTTGGTCTCAGGTTCGCGGCAGTCCCACCTCCGTGAAGCCATCCGGAGTCTGAGGGAGAGACACCCCCCGGCCTGCTGCCTTTAAAGGCTCTCGACGTAACGTTACGTTCACCTGACCCCCTTAACCAATTAAATGCGGAATTATTGTACTGCATGGAATAATTCCTATTTGTCCATTTCCCAAAACAAGGAAGCTTCAGCTCAAACCAGGACAGTCATAAAGGTGAAATGTTGCACATTAACCTTTGTGGAAAGGGAAAGTTTCAGGATTGCAAATCAAAATGAAGTTTTGGTCAGGTTTACTTTACAAAACTCCATGTAGATTTCACACAGAACTAATCTGGAAAAAAATCCAGCTAAAAGCAAAGTTCTTCAATCATTTATTTCCTCTTGCTATTTAAAACAAAAATCAAACTCATTAAATTCCTGTCAAAAAGTGAAACCATGTCCCCTGCCTGCAAGGGAGGGAGTAAAGAAATATGGGAAACTGGAACTGCCAAATGCAGTCTTTCCTAATGCAGAAAAATTTTTACCTCCCTCATCTACAGGCAGCAGTGGTGGTCCCACACCTGTGTGACTGCAGCACCTACGTGCACTTGTTTGCATCTCTTCTGATATTCTAAGAGGGACATGGGGAGCCCCATTAGCCTGGCAGTGATTGGCAATCAAGTGAAACGATAGCAATGGTTGGTAAAGGTCATCCTGGGCCCCCTCCTGACCATGCAGCTTTGACTTGTCCCCTATTAGGATCTCATTATGCTGTCATTCCCTCTGGTTAGCACAGGAATGGAAATTCAAATAGACTATACTGCAGAAATCCAATCACAAACAGTCTGTCAAAATGGAGAAGAAAAAAAGGTAGTAATCTACTGAGAATGCAACTCTCATCTCCAAACACAAATCCAAATCTGAAGACCTTCTTCCATGTTTGCATTTAATCAGGAACAAAAGTCCTATTTTTTTTTGCAAACTCACTATTTTAAGTACTTTAATAACGTGTGCATCACTCCTACTACCTAGTTTGTATCTTAACATTTCTGAGCTCCCAGCTAGTTTCCAAATCCAACATGTGTGCACGTTCAGTGCAACTGCCTGGGGTTTGTAATATTGCTGAAGAAGTAACTCCCAGTTACTCCAACTCAGAAAACCCTAGCTTGTGGGGTTGGCATGCTCTAAACAATGAAATTGCATTACCTGGACTTCACATCTGCCTTTACCGAATGCTCAACAGTGCGTGCAAGACAGTATTGCAGCACCATTCACAGGAGGTAGTTCTGCACAACTGTAGCTGGTTTATTTATCTGTATTACCACCTGAATAACTGTACTGCAGGAAGAGAAAAGTATCAGCAGCACAGGTCTTTTTAAACACGGTGAGACGTGTGCAAGCAAAGTTTGAAATCTTTGGCGAATGCTTTTACAGCTCATTGCCTTGGTAAATCTAGCCCAGCTTTATTTTAACGTCAATTTTAAGAAGCCCTTCAGCAGAGCAAGAATCCTTGACATGGTTAATGGGTTAATGAACAGGTTTCAACAGTCACCGCCAATGCAAACCTCCCTTTTACCCTTCTCCCTTCCCTCCCCCCACTCATAACTTGCATAAATTTGTTTTCACACAATGGCATCTTCAGGGAAAAGGTGTCAGGGGATAATGAGAAGATTTGGCAAGGTTAAAGAGATACAGAGAGGATCTCAAGGGGATTCAGTCTGCAGCACTGCTAGAGGGATGGTGCAATAAGCGCTTTACTGATTATTAACTCACATGGGTCAGTGAGGAATCAGACCTTTTCTTCCACACTTTTCTTATTGGTAAAATGAAGTCCTCAGCCAGAACCTTAGTTACAGGGTAGGAAAGATGCTAGAACTATTGAGGCAGACCTGCAGCACAAGGCAACCTCCCAAAGGTAGAGAGGTTCGATAAAGCCTTTGTGTGTGATGCAAGTTAAGGATAAGCTATGCACAAGCCAGAGGTGGGTTTGGTGAAGACCCGAGAACCTTGGCCACCTGCAGCACTGTCATGCTGGGCATTTGGGAGAGCCTGTCATGCTGCGTGTACTGCATATATAGGGATGGGACTTGGCACTATGGAGACACATCTACACTTGCAGGGTGTCTAAGGCTCCCTCATAGTAAATGAAGTCACTGACACCTAAGAAGTAATTCTGCTTACGTAAGCTTCAGCAGGTTGCCTAGGCATAAGGCATTTAAGATGCTTCCACCTGAGACATCAGCCCAAGGTGGACAGGCTGACACAGGAGAAGCAGCTGGGACAAGGGTAGTAGAAGAAATGCTAGAGCATCTGAAGCAACACTAGATGCCTATGTTATATTGAATTGTTCAGGCTATTGCTAACTGGTCTACTGAAAACCCCCCAACTCTGTTGAACATGCCGGGACTCCTTTGCCTGACAGGGGAGGTTGGACACCCAACACACATAAAGCGATTTAGAACTCAGCCGTAAAGTGAATCCACCTCGTTTCCACCTGTCCAGGTCTTCATTAGCAGAGCCCTAGTTCCTCCCTTGGGTACAAAGAGAAATGCTGAGATCATCTGCCCTAACAGCAAACTCCAAAAGGATGCCAGTTTGATATCTGAGAGCAAGAGGCTGGTTAGCATCACCCTTGCAACAGTGTGAACCCAGTCCAGGTCTGCACACTGAAACTGCAATGGAATGTGTGTTATATGGGACCACAGTGCTTCCTTCAGGACTCTGGTGGTACCTGTAATGATGACAAATCCTCAGTAGTTTAGGAAGGCATAATTTAGTCTTACGCTATTTGCTGGTCTTATGCTTATTGTTGGTTTATCACAGTTCACTCTTTCACGGGCACCCCCTTGCTGTGGGGAAGGAGCTTGCGTGCCCTTGTGAGGTTGAGAGCTGTGCTGGTGGTGGCATGTGCCTCCGGTGGGGTCTCCCAAGCCAGACAGGTCTCAACTGAAGGGTCAGACAAAGTGTGTCCACGGGCAGGATGGGCTCACTAGCCTTCGGGCAGCCATCCTAGGAGAAGGACAACTCTGACTCCAAACCCGGGCAGATGGAGCTCGTTTAGCCTTGTAAGGCATCCATCATCTAAGAGAAGGATACTCTAACCAAACCTATGACCTGAGGACTTTGCTGTCACCGTCCAAGCTCACTAGGCCCTGGCAGATGAACCTCAGGTGTAAAGGGTGGAGCCAGTTCCGCGCACGCTGCACCTCACCTAAAAAATCCACCGCGCAGGCCCGAAGGGTGCGCTCATCGCTTGCAGTGAGCGTGGGAAAAGCCCTTCCCAGATCTTCATTTGCGAAGCCAAGCCATGATGATGATGATGATCACAGCTCAATACAAGTGCACAAAAAAAAATTAACTTCTAAGTACAACGAGGGAAAAAAAATTAAAACCAGCATGAGATACAGATAGGCTTTTTAAGTAGGTGAACTGCAGATGAGTAAAAAGTGGATTTTCTAAGAAGAAATTATCAAATGCAAAAAATTGCAAGAGGAAAATACTGCATTGTGTTTTGACCATTTTTTAAAACTAGATCTTTCAGCTCAAATAAGAATTTCAGGCACACGGTGCAGCACTGACATCAGAAAGGTGTGTTTGCTACTATTTAAGAGATGTAATTGCAGCTATTGGCTTTAACTCTCAGACTTTAAGACCGTAGCTACAGCAATCAGTTGGGACATGAAGTACAGATAAAAAGGCAAGATACTGGTCAGAATGAGCTAATCACACAGTTTAGTATTCCATGACTGAACAAAACAAGTTCCTGAGAATGATTTACAGTCCTGATGCTAACAGATCCTCTGGTCAGACATCAAGCTGCAAATAGAGTTGCTTACTAATTTTCCATGTGAATGGTTCTTTTTAATGGGAAGCTCAGCTTTCTACAGAAAAAAAAATGAGAAATCACTCACACTGGGAAAAAATCAAAAGGTAATGAGTAGTTTCAACTGCATTGAACTAAATGGAGCCAACCCAGAATGTTACATTTCATTTCAGTTCTTCAGAAGGTAACATTGGCTTCCTAGCAGTGAGCTCATTACTTAACGGTAGATGTTGTTTGAGGGCCTTGTCCCTTCCATATTCTGCATTTCCCAGAGAACCACAGCAAGTTTTGTTATCTCTTCTCAACATGTGCATTTCCAAAGAGTTTAATAAACCAAAATAAACATTTTGTATAACAGTAAATAATTTACTCTTGGTTTTTAAAAAAAATGTTTGGGGATAAAACCAGAAGCTGAAACATTATCATCTTCTGTGGGGTGAAAGCTCTGAAATTTGTGCCTTCTGGCAAGAGAGCCGCCATAATGTTGCCTCTCATCTCCTTGTTTAGGTTGTTATTCAGACTCTGCCTAAAAAATCATAGCTCTGCAGCCCTTGTACAGTTCTCTACAGGTTTTAGTACGTACTACAACCTTTAGTAGTATTATTAAGACTCTTTTAACAACACAGAGACTGTTAGAGCTGGGGTGATGAAGGTGGCTAGATAGCTAGTCATTGCATCTCTGATGCCTAATGCAAAGAACTAGGGTTTGGGGTTTTTCAGAGGAGTTGTTAATCAGGAAAAAAAAAACCAACCCTTTATTCTCTCCTGTAGTCCTGCCAGATGTATGGCAGTGAGTGATGATTCTGAAGATACCACTTGGCCTGGAGCTAAGCATATGCAAACAAGGTAATTATTTAGTGCAGGGAAATGTGGGACAATGAAACATCTGCAGCCCCACTGCCTGTCTCAGAGCCCAGAAAGCCAAGCTGTCTCATGCCTTTGGAAGGGCAGAGGGTGCACAGTCCAGCGAGTGCTGGGGTTTAAGAGAGGCAAGATCCTCAGGACAGCAGGAGGTCCCCAGAACCAGCCCCAGGAGCTCTGTCCCACTTCTGCTCTGCTTCCTCCTCTCCATTTTGTGCTGCAAGAGGCCAGTGCCTGAGCTTGTCCCACACCACATCCTACTGATGGCAGAAAGCATCCTACCTCCACTGATAAGAAACCTTGAACAAACCTGAACGAAAAGGTGTTCGCTGTTGCAAAGAAACTGTGAAGCAGAATATTCTTAAAATGGAAGTGCACACGTAAGACTACTTTGCACAACACCCTCTGTAGTGTTGGAGCACTTACTTGATTTTGCTGACTTAAAGTGGGACAGTATGCAGGCTTTCTTGTTGCAAAGATGCAAAGACCTTACAGCTTTTTGGCTGACATTGTCCTTGGACAACTATTCATTTATCATTGCGCAGTCTAAGTAACACTTTATTCCTTTCAGCCACAAATTACATGCTTCTACTTAACAACAAGAGATACCAGCCTCAAAGCTTCCTCACTAAAATCCAATTTAGAAGAGACATGCAAATGGGACCCCCAAAAAAGAGTTGATTCAAACCTCTGAAATAAATCCTTCTCATATTTGAGAATTAAGAAAGATCTTAAGAAGAAAGGGCTAGCCTTTTCCAGCTATTCAGTCATGGCACTGAATTTCCTAAATTAAATAAAGTCTTTCATATAATACTGGATTCTTCAATAGCTAAAATAACTGCTGTAAATGCCAAATTAAATTTATATTTAATTCCTGTACTGAAGATATGTCATTGCCCCTTCTTGCAGCCCAGGAAGGCTGCATTTGTTCTTGCCCATTTGTTCTGATGGTACCTCTGCCTAGAGGTGCCTTTCCTACCAGAGTATGGTACGTGTCAGGTCAGTCAATGGGCTGTGGGTCAGTGGATTCACACCAGTGAATGGGTGCCACAGCTTTAACCTTCCCTCCTCCCTGGCTGGCCCCAGTCCGCAGCTGACTGCGGTGGCTGGAACAAGAGTGTGATCACAGCTGCATTATGCTCCTACAGTTTGTGCCACTTCCAGAGGTACCACAGATAGGCACTTTTGCCACAGTTCATTCAAGTGAATTTGCTCATGTTTCTGTCACTGAGCAACAGGTATGATCAACTCTGCAGTGATCGAGACTGCTCAGTGGAATATTTGTAGTAGTCCTTCAAAAACAGCTCCTGTCATTAGGTGGAGATTATTTTAGACAAAGTCAGACATGTAAAAGGACTGCATTTAGTATTCAGAAAGCAAATTGAGAGCACAAGGCCAAAAAATGGTCCTGCTGACATGACCTGAATGCATTTAGCTGCACCCTGTGCTCTGGGCGCTTGTGGTGAGTGGAGTGCTGGCACCTGGATGCAAGTCATCCAGCAGATAGTGCAAATAACAGGTTTATTGTTGCCAGATTATAGGTCTAAGCAGAAGCATCCTTGGCATGCATACCCACTGAAATGACGAACAAGTGGTGAATAGGTGCCCGCTACAAACCTGGGTACTGAGTTACACAAACAGCCCTCTGATGTGCTATTAAATATATATTCCAAACTTCTTTAATTGTTTCTGTAATGTCCTGCAGGGAGCTCAAAATTGTTAGTACACAGAAAAAGAATTTCTAGGTGTGTTCCTGACTCTGTTTGAAGCAGCATGTTATTATTTCTGAGAGAATAAAATAATCAGTGACACAAAATTAGGTTCCCTGCCCAGAACAGCATCCCCTTCAAATAAGATGCCAAGAAAAATGGAGCCTCAGAGGGTATTTACAAGAGAAAAGGAAATACTGTGAGTATGCTAGACTGACATTCATGCTCTTTATGACATTTCTGTGTTCTGTCACAGACTTCCTGAAAGCTGCTGCACAAATAACTTTAGACAATAACTGTCATTATTCACATGCCCAATTCTAATTGAAAATTAATTCAGCACCTAAATAGTTTTCCATTTTTACTCATAGTCCATTTGCAGCTGTGTCGCTCCTGTCAATAGGACTAACAGTGATGTTCTGATGACAGCAGTGCCTCCGAGCCTCTCCATTACTATCCACGGTGCTGAGGATACTACAGAAGAATGAGGACTAGAATGGATTTTAATTTGAAATTTGAAAAGAGAGCATGAATTTGACTGGCTACACGTTTGTTAAGGGTCGAGGGACCGAGGTAACAACTCCTCGAATTCCTTAATGATCCCCTTTGTCTCGCTAGAGACAGGAGGGGTTTAAGGGGAAAAAAGAAAATTCACACCTCCGTCTGCGTTCGGAAAACTGAAACAAACTTTTAATGAACAATAAATCCACACTGCTATACATATGCACAAACCGAGAAAGGAAAAAAACCTAAGAAAAGAGGATTCAGATAACCAGCGTTTTTAACAGTCTCGTTCAAGGTCGGTGCTCTTGGCAGACACCCAGCAGCGAGGTGGGAGTGAAGACGCTGCAGCTGCAGACAGAGAAAGTAGAATTCTTCTTGCGGCGAGATGAGGGGGGAAGAAACCCCCATGTAGCGAGAGAAATTGCAGGCAAACTCCCTGCACAGAACAGCCGGGAGTCCAAATATTCTCACCCGATTTTCAGATGGGACTCACGGCAGGAATAGCTCACAGTCCGTGATCCTCAGTGATCTGGGGGTGCAGGCCCTCAGCTCTCGGCCTGGTCGGGCCTGGTCGGGCCAGCAGAGTCTCAGGAGGGCTCCCTGTAACGCCGTCCGGAGTCCCAGAGAGTGATCCGCCCCCAAGCTGCTGCTTTTAAAGGCTCCCGATGTAACATTATGTTCACCTGACTCTCTTAACCAATTAAATGCAGAGTTATTGTACTACATGGAATAATTCCTATTCGTCCATTTCCCAAAACAAGGAAGTTTTAGCTCAAACCAGGACAACGTGAAAGGCTGTTTTAAACACAGTTATCAAGCTGTACGTTAAGAAATAGAGAAATGTCTTTCACAAAGAAAAGTCGTTGGGGCAGATGATGTGAAAGGGCAGAAGATGCAGGGACAACAAACGAAGAGGTAAGCACCACAACAGCAAAGTTCTGTCATTTCACATCATCATATTCTGTCACTGCATTTTGACTTGGGCAGTTTTCCGGGTTCCGGGTTTTATTCAAGGAGTGAATGCCTGGAGTGTCCCAAAAACTACTGCTAAACTGCAGAACTGGCTGGTCAGACACGTTTCTTCATTGTTCTGTGGTGAACAGCCTCAAGGAGTTGCAAACACTTTTTCTTATCACATCGTTTGTTGACCTAAAAGTGAGTACATTTGCAGCCATCCAACTTGGCCTGTGCAAATGCAGATAAGGTCACCTTCAGTTAATAAACGTTGTGGGGAAATCTAATTCACATGGTCGATTAAAAGCTTTCATAGCCCTCACTAGGCAAGTTTGTGACAACTCAGGATCCTGCAATTTCTGTCTGTTTCTCATAAAATAAAAACCAGATGTACGGAAGTTAGCACTAGTGAAAATGTCTTCAATAACCTGTCTTCATTTTATTAAAAGGTCAATTAAAAAAAATGCCATTAAAAGGTAAGTGAAAAAAATCCTAAGTGCAATCAGCCGTTCAATATTCACCCCTCAGCAAGACTCAAAGAGGACATTAACACTTCTGAGTTTCTTTAATAACCAGTTACTTCTCCTCCTTGGAAGAAAGTCAATTCACTGACTTTCAGTATTGAGCTGCAGGTCAACTGTTCTTTCTTTTGACTGTTAAAGCCTGTCTCGCCCCACATGGTGGGTGATGAGGGAGGTGAGTCTTTGTGATCCCCCGAGAGCTGTACAGACTGAGCAGCCGATTTCTGCTCGGCAGAACCACAAAGTCGGCAGAGTCATGACCACGACTCAGAGAACAATATAACACAAATTTATTTAAACAAACGGGCTGGATAACCCTGGCTAAACCCAATGTGTGTATCGAATAAAGCGTTGAGGCAATAGCAAATGATTTTAACAACGATGGTTTGGTGTTAGCATGAACTAGAACACTGGTGTAGGAAGGCGTAGAAGATAGGAGAAGAAAGAAAAGGAAAAGAGGAGGAAGAGTAAGAAGATAGAGAAAGTCTCACCACTCTTGTAACAGTCTTCAGCAATTCCTGCCCGTACCCGGCAGGGTCCGCTGTCCCTCTCGGGTTCCTCTGGCGGTGGGGGGGGTGACACCAGGCCCCCGGTCTCGCCTTTTATAGGGCTCAGTTCCTCAGCAGAGCATGTGCAGTTGCTCCTTCTGGACAATCCCAGGAAGGGGTCTGGGGTCCCAGGACACGCACTGTTGCTCTCCCAGAAGATTCGGGGGATGAGGCTGGGGTCTCCGGTGCATTTTGCCCCTCCACTGCAGAGCAACCCTCATTCGCTCACACGCGCAGTGACAGGCCTCCAAAGTGGGGAGGGGGGGATCACCTGGCAACAGCCCCTGCCCCGCCTCCAAGGAAGGGGCACAGGCAGCTCCCGATCGCGGGGCAGTACCAGTTACCGTGACACAGCAACACGTGTCCGAAAATAGTAGTTTAAGGCATCACACCTAACATCAGTCCATCACAAATTTCTCAGAGAGAAAATAGCACTTAAGAGCTGATCAGGATCCGATCTGTACGAAGAGAACAGTTTAATTGTATGGAGGGCAGGTTTTTGTTGTATAGAATACTTGTGCATTTACACCAAGGGGGCATGGGAATGTGGTGAATCAGCTATATTTCCCACATCACTAATTGTGCTAAAGTTAGCTCTGGTGAAATGGTTTCATGTGGCCAGAAAGTCTTAGAAATTATGCATGCTGACGGGCTGTCTCTGGTTTTATCCTCCTAATGGGCTGCGCAGCACTGTTGCCCAGTGAGGATCACAAACAGGAGGAAGTTACTGGGGTTCCTCTCGTTAAGCATGAAGGACCAAGCTCTCTGAGATATGACGTACAGCATGAGCCACAGAAGAGGAGTACAAGCACAATGCGGGGGGCAAAACAATTTCTGCTGTTTAGCTAGATTTCTGGCAGCACTGGGACCGAATGTGCAAAGCCTGAGAAGCAGTGTCCCTGCACCATGATGCACAAAGGCTGGGTGAGGAACTTGAAAGTTGGTTGTCAGTGAGTAGGAGGGTGCCAGTGGGAACGTGATTGGGATGGGAGGCTGCACCTGGAGCCAGCTTCAGGAAGGCTGCAACTCTGCTACAGCCTTCAGCTTAGGACAAGCCTCCCTAAGGCATCGCAGAGCATGGCCAGCAACTCACATCTGCTACAGCCCAGGCAAGGAGGCTTCATATCCCAGTCAGGCTGTTCTGAGTCCTACAATTTACCCATCCAACAAAAAGCATTACTGAACTCACTAGCCTTCTATACTTTTATGTTTCCAGCATTCTTGACACAGAAGAGCTCTGCAGTAAGTTCCTTTTGGGGCAAAAACATGATCTATGCCTGCAGCAGTCCTATGCCAATGTGATATGACTTCCCCGCCACCGTTTGTTTTGTTATTGTTCCATTTGTTCCCCCTGTAGCTCAAACAGAAAATAATTTCCATTGAAAGAACTCCTGGTAAAATGCAGATGATTTATAACCTTTTCAGACTCTGTCATCTGTGAGGAAATTCCAATGAAAATATTTTTCCCAATCAATATTTCACATTCTCTGAGCTTCAGGATCTGTTCTGATGTAAAGATAGATAGATAACTTTAATCCTATTTCACTTTCACATATTTTTTTCTAGGTAGTTGATGACTTTCAGAGGTATAAGTGCTTTGGCCTTTTTGGAGGAGATTGTCACATTAGCACCCCTCTGGAGGAAAATGCTTTCCTCCAACTTGAGCCAGTAAGAACAGCAGGTTGACAAGTTCTACTATCCTTCATCACAAAAAATCTCATGCAGGGCCTAGAACTTGGCCCAGTGGCCCATTGCTGTAAGCCATTTCTGCAAAACCTTGTTTGCTCTGCAGCTGATCTTACAGCACCTGATTTAGGAGTGCTGCTTGAAGCAAAAAACAATTCACAGAACATTTCTTCAAGTCCTCCCATAAAGTGTGAAAAAAACAGTTATACTTGTCAAAACCAGCCTATTTCTGAGGGAAAAATGGTAGCCTAATAAATTTCCTAATGATCAGCAATATTGAAGATCTATAAAACCTGAAAATACTGTGAAGTTGAACGTTAGTTCATTTACTTACCCACAGAGCAACTTTGCCCACAGCCAGGAAGCCACTGAAAGGCACTGTGGTGTATAAATACATGACAAGAGACTCAGCTGAAGTGAACTGGGCTGCAACAACTTCTGCTGCTTGAGCATCTGGCCAAAATTATTTAAAACTGGCCAAGGCAGACAGGTGGTTTTCTTCCTGCTGTTGATGTTGCACTGGTTGCTTACAGGTTTGCTCAGCACCTGGCCCCACTAGGCTGGCCAGAGAGCTGAGGGGGGTGTCAGCCCCCACTGACTCTGTTTAATGTCTGTTTTGATTAAATATGGGCTGCTTCAGCTGCCTTTTAAACCTTTCATAGGTTGCCACTAGGGTGTTTCTCATCTGAACCTGATACCGAGTTTACTCAGCACACGTTTAAGCCAGGGATTTTACAGCTCTGAGTTATCTCCATTCTCCTCAGCAACGAAGCTTCACTTCCAAGATACTAGTTCACAATACGTGTTCATTCTAAATCATTTAATTCAACCTCTCAGCAACAGGTTATGTTACAGTGCTCCGAAACCTTATGCATTCACGATTCCCCTGAGAAGCTCATGCTGACCTCTTAAAAGCCTCGAAGTATTGCTATTTATTATTTCAGAAAGCTCCTACCTAATCTTGTTCTTCTTGTCTGCCATTTAGATGTTGCTTTTCTTGCTTGTCCCGGTGATCTTATGTGTGAACGCCTTGTCTGGTACAATCTCTAACTTTAACATAATTTTCTTTCTTTCTTTTTTACACTTTTTTCCTTCCTGTGCTCCCCTTTATTGTACTTTGCCATACAGACCAAATGGGAACTTGGGATGTGATTTCCCAAGTTTGGCACCTCGTCTCACTGTAATCTCTCTGTTTGAGTTATGCCCCGTGATTTCACATCAGCTCTTTCTGTTAAAACATCCTTCCTTTGAACAGTTATGCAAGGACATCCTGCAACAAATGTTATTTCCACTATTTTTTAGAGAGTATTTTGCTTGCATCATATTTGCTAAAACATAATCACAGTAACTGGGACTAGAAGCTTATCTGTCCAACTCACGGTATCTCATTTTTCAGAGAGACAGCTGGTCTCAGCTGGCCCCAACTCACAATAGACATCTCGCTCCTCTAAGGGCTTCACCGGAATTATTCTTTTTTGGATCAATATAAGCAGATTCAGTATATACTCATGAAAACTTAATTTCTTACTAGTAACTGTAAAGTAGATTATTAGATTGAAAATACAATTTAGAAATAAAGTGTAGATATTTTGAAGATGGGTCTGTTTCAGCTCTCAAACTGATATTTTAAATTTTTGTCAATTTGGCAACTCATTTATTGAAACAACATGTTTTGAAACACTGGTTTTGGTATTTTTAGTGCGCCAGTGTTAAGGGTCGAGGGACCAATTTACCTCGATTTACCTTAACGGAATCCCTCTGTCCTGATAGGAAGGGATTTAATAGGGAAAGGAAGAAATTCACACCTCGGTCTGCTCGGATAGCTGAAACAAACTTTAATATATATAATAAAGCCACACAACTATATTCTATATGTATATGATTACAAACCAAAAGGGAAAGGGGAAGGGGGGATGAAGAGAAAAGGAAAAAAACCCAAAGTACTGAGTAGCAAATGTTTATAAACAATCTGTGCTTTCCAAGGCCAGAGCTGTAGTCAGCTTTCTGGGCAGGCGGCCAAGTCACGAGATAAGAGTGAAACAAAACTTTGGTTCCCTCTGGCAGAGTTGAATTCCTCTCGCGCTGGGAGGGGGGGCCACGGGCACCCTCCGGGCAGCTGCTCTCAGTCCCCACGGCCTGCGGCTTATCCCGCAGGAGAGCTCAGTTCTCGGCTCGAAAACGGCTAGGAGAGCTCAGTTATCACGCCCAATTCTAGACAAAAACTCACAGCAAGCGACAGCTCACAGCCTTTG
>NW_010419306.1:16051-19755 GCF_000710305.1 Buceros rhinoceros silvestris
TCAGAGTCTGTAGATTTCAGGCGATCACGAGGTGTGGGCCTCAGGCCTGGTTCCAATCTCAGGCTGCTCTCGGGCTGGCCGGTTGGCAGGTCGGTTCGTGGGAGGACTCTGCTCCCTGCGTGCCGCTGCCCGGGACCTCGACGAGCGATCCGGGGGATGCAGGCAGACCTGCAGGCTTTCGGCTCAACTCGGCAGCCAGCAGTCTGGACATGGCCTGCTCGGGCTGCTCCCGGGCCTGGTTTCGGCAGCCGGCAATCCGGGGAAGCTGCTCCCTGCTGCAGGTGCGGAAGTCTGAGAGAGGGAGGTTCCTCCCTGCTTGCTGCTTTATAACCTTAACACGTAACAGTGCACCTGACCCTCTTTTAACCAATTAAATGCGGGGTCATCACACTTGCAGGGAATAATTCCTATTTGTCCAGAACTCAAAACAAGGAAGTTTCAGCTCAAACCAGGAAGTTTAGCTCAAACCGGGACAGCCAGGAATTATTTTGAGGGAAAATAATAAAAATTCTAAACCAAAATCATTTTCATTATAACTCTTGTTCATTTTAGACATAAAATGTTGTTCATTCTTGTTCTTACTTAGACAGTTAATAATACCATAACTGAATTCAGACTTGCTAAATTTGTATTTAACGGAATATTGAGTTTTCAGGTCGTTAGTAAGTAACATGAGTTTTCTTCTTCTTTTAGAATATTTTTCCCAACACCTAGGAGAGTATGGAAATGTTCTGTCTGTCTTGGAAGACATACTGCAGGCAATGGACAAAAAAAAAAAAAGAAATTTTCTTTACATTGTATATTTTGTTTATTTGAATGTTTATCCAGTATTTTTCTTATCTAGATAAAGTTACTAATTCATATTTAAGTTCTTCCACACATATATGTTTGTAGGAAAGTCCAGTAGGAAAAGGCTTGTCAAAATGGCTGAGTATCACAGCTATAAAGCTCTGTCTGCAAAGTATGACAGTTTGGTCACAACTAAATTTGTCTTTGTGAATGATCTGAAGAACGTTCTTCATACCAAACATGGGTCAGTAGTATCAGCATATCAACTTTTGGAAATAGTCCCAATTTGAAAAAATCATCCAAGTTTCTGAAGTTGAAAACATGTTAGTAGAATACGTTACTGACTTAAACTACCTCAATGACTACTGTTAAATGAGGTAGGCGAGAGTCATCTGGAGACATACTGGGGAGTCATAGTTATGTTAGTGATTCCAGGATAGTTTACAAAGATTTAAAAGGGCTGTAATCTCTCTCCCCATGTTCCCTGAAGCTGAACCTCAGTACTCTCATGATTATAAACCCATCCTGAAGGCAGCAGCTGTGCGTCTCAAGTACTGGTCCGAAACTAAAACTTTCCAATGTAAATCACATGTAAGTCTGATGGTAACAACAGAAGACATATAAATTTGGGTTGAGTGAAACCTCCTGAACATGGGACAGGATTTCTCTTCCATTTCAGGCATTTTAAACAAAAAGCAGTGCTCAGCGAGCCTGTGAAGAGGAGGGGTTAGGGCTGTTGCCCACCAGCACAGCAAGGGGACATTCACTATGGCAGGAGAAGACGTTTCTCTGGAGGAGAAGTTTGGTTTCTCCATCTGTGTGTTTGTCTGATGGGGGATGTAGCTGTGCTGCAGGACATGCTGGGCAGCCAATCCACCTGGCACTCAATTCACTGTGGTCATACCTGCTTGTACGTTCAGAGCTGCTCATTCATGCCACATCCCAGCCAGACGTCTGATCGAAAGTGCATCAAGACGTTGGGTAATCTGCTCCTTTTCCCTGGCTGAACAGTTAAATATGCTGTGCAAGGTGGAGCAGCTTCAAGTAGTGAAGGAAAGCACAAAACAGGGAAGGAAGTGAACATAGATCCTCCAAACCCGACCCTGGACCTGCACCACGAGACTATTCATTGGAAGGCAAGCCACCAAGAAGAGAAATGCCAAAATACATATCCATGAGATTCTGTGGGGAGAAAAAAAATCTGTTTTTTTTCAGTCCGTCAATGGAGAGATCAATGGGGAGAAAGCTGTGCTTTAGCAAAGCTGTTATTTTTGGCATTCAGGTGTTTGCAAGAGTGCAGTACTCATACATTTTACATGAACTGCCAAAATAAAAACCTGAAAGTGTCACGTATTTATTTAGAGCTTGAGCCATTAAGTGAATGGCTCTCCATTCATGCTGTGCGTCTTCCACTTCTAATGAAGAGAATGTGTGCTGACTGTCTGCCTCATTGAGCTGGACATTAAAATGCAACAAATCAGTTCATTCTAGCCATGCAGCATTAAAAAAATAAATAAATAGCCCTGTGTATAAACTACTGCTAAAGGGCAGGACATGTCCTCTGGTAACTACTGGAAGTAAATGGAACATGGCACTGAAGAATGACTTCAGAAGTTAATTACAAGAAGGAGTCCCAGTAGACTAATCACAGTTGTAAGAAGCAAGCATTGGCTTGAATAGAAAAATGGAAAAGAAAATCTGGAATATTAAGTGTTTCACTTGTCTACTTGAAGAACCTATCGCAAAAATAACCAAACCACAATTTCTTTGAATTTTATTTTCCTGACTGAAGATTCAAGGTTAATGGGTTTTCTGTCTTTCAGGAATATTCCAACCGACCATTCATTAGAGTGTGGTGGGTCACCACACGTCGCGAATAGTCAGGGCGGACAATGCGACAACAGCTTGTGTGCACACAAAGCCTTTATTGAAATACAACTGCAGCAAACTGCTGCGGCACCTACATACTGCAAATTGCAACTGCGTAGTTTCTCTCTTATCACATAGATTTATAGTTTCCTGTGGAGTGTTACGATTACGTGCTTTTCTTGGATTGGTTTCAAGTTCAGTGTCCTGCCCAGAGATGAGCTGGCTCTCCAATCACCCATTGACACAACCTCTCTGTCTCCTCCTAGACAACACGCCTCCTGCTGTTGACTGACAGCAGGCTTAGCTGGGCTGTTTCCCAGACCGGCCGGGGGGTCACACCTACAGTTAGAGGAGGCAGAACTAGAGCAAGGCTAACACTGGAAAAAACACTTTTAATTCAAATTAATAAAAACCGTGTGTGAATAGAGTAAAATAAAAATTAGTGTCCTCAAGCGTTTTAAAATAGAGCTTTCACCCAAGGATATGCCCAGAAACTACAGCTTTGTATGGAAATTAAATTTTCAATTCAAAATTGGGATTATTCACAACAGGAACTCAGTTCTCAGGTTACATGACCTGACTACCTGATAAATCATTGGAGTGCAAATGTTAACATTTCGG
Source organism: Buceros rhinoceros silvestris (assembly GCF_000710305.1). NCBI lineage: Eukaryota > Metazoa > Chordata > Aves > Bucerotiformes > Bucerotidae > Buceros > Buceros rhinoceros. The sequence continues at coordinate 19,331 of NW_010419306.1, forward strand.
TCTTTAAGAGTCCAAGCTTTTATTGAAGTTGACAGTCTGAAATCTGGAATATATCCATCTAAAATCAGAGCTGGGGGTGCAGCAAAAGCTAGTTAGCATGTGGAGATAGCGTGGATAAATGATGTTCATCTTCATCACCAGTGATACACAAGACGTGATGTAGCTCCTAGCTCAAGTTGACTCCCCAGCTCAAGAAAGCGGGTGCTCAGAAATGGGTGGTGTGCTTAGGAACGGCCATTGGCATGTGTCCAGAGCAAGGCCTGGATTTCCTATCCTAGTGCAACAGCAAATTTTGTCACTGCTCTGCCACTGCGGCCACCTAGTTCTTTGAATAGTCACTGAGTAATGGGAGCATATATTACCATCTTTTAAGCCATCAGCTAGTTGGAAAATTCACATAGAGGGGGGAAAAGCCCAGATCGGAA
>NW_010419306.1:19869-20196 GCF_000710305.1 Buceros rhinoceros silvestris
GAGCTACAAAGACGTGGTCTATCTACAAAATTGCTGACTCAGCATCCAATGACCAGTACCAAATTTCCATGGCCCAAATTTTCCAACTAAAAGCCAAAAGTAAAAACTGCTGAGATGGCACCTGAACTCCGCTCTCCAGAGCATGAGGCTGATTGTGGACCCAGTCCTTGGAGTTGCTGTAGGTTTTCCATCCCCTCTGACTTTTTGTGGATTGGAAAAAGCTCAGCACCTCCAAATATCAGAAACTGCTAAACTTTCACAGAGTCCATGCCACTTTGAATAGGCAGCTCACTCAGTCTTAAATATTTGGGGGGGGGGGGGGGGGGG
>NW_010419306.1:20276-25266 GCF_000710305.1 Buceros rhinoceros silvestris
GGGGGGGAAGACCAACTTGGTACTTCATTTTATTTATCCAGTTTAGAGTCAGATAAAAAAATCACCACTCAGTCCTTCTACAGAAAATTCTTGCTTTCCTACCAATTCAAGTCACCTGTATTCAGCAGATACTTTGCACAAGAGGCAGCCATGGAATTGGAGCCCTAGAAAAATTGTTCAGTTTCAGCTTCCAAGGAAACCCCAGAGAAGGAAGATGTGTCAGTCTTCAATGAAATGATGAACAGCAGATTGGCATGTCTGAAAAATCTAAAAACCTAATTTACAAACCCTCCTTATTCCAAATATAGACAGAAATAAAAATTAAAGCCCCCTAAAGTGTATAGTTTAAAAGACATTTTTTACTTTTTGGCATATGTTAATCAAAGTTAGGTAACACGAAAATGTGTGGCATTATTTGACTCATATCCACAAATCCAGTTCACAAGTCTGCACCATTGCACAGGTTATCTTGGTTTTTTTAATTCACAGTAAGTTTTAAAAATCACACGCATTAAAAAAATAACTACCTTGGGGTTTGTTTACAAATGTTGCCATCCCGTTCAGTCTCTAGGCAGAGAGCTCTTGCATCAATAGCAACTGGAGTTTGACCTGGCTACAGACTCTTGGATTTAAATCAAGATCAACCAAATTGTCCCCATCACTCCAAATTATGTCCAGCTGTAGATATTTTTAACGCAACTGATTAGTGGACAACTGACTCCTGCAAAGTAATTGCAGCAAAATTTTTGTGCACTTCATTGCCCACTGTGGTTTGAAAGGCTTGTCAGCACAGCTTTCTTGAACTGAGCTCTTCTCCAGTCTTCAGTCCAGTGCTATCTGAAAGTGAAAACATTGAGACATCTGTGGGAGAAAACGTTCCAGTGTTTTAGCAGGATCAAGGAACTTTAAAACCAGGCTTCCTTTCACCATTCTGGGGCCAGATCTCCAGCCTAATCAAACTAAACAGCAGCTGGGAAGACAGGAAGCCCTCAAGGGTGTGGAAGAGGTTCATACTCCTTTACTTGACAGGAAGGTGCTAAGCTAAAAATCCAGACAAATAGATACAGCAAGGAACAGCTTTCAGCAGGGAGAAGACATTCACAGGCAACATACTTCTAATACAAAAAACATCTTACCAGAGGATGCGGGGGAGCTACAGTCCTTCTCTTTTGGTGCTGGTGTCTTGTGTTTTGTCCTCACAGAAAGAAGGGAAACTCCTATCTGAGGACTTTAAGAGGGACTTTAGAGGGCATTGGATGTTTGATCATTTCTCTCCTTAGGATGGAGAGTCTGCATGAGTTGCTCATACAGGAGTGGTGGGGACAGATTATTCATTGGTGCCAGCTGTTTTTCTTGTACCTGCCAGCTTGGCATTTTCCTGATCAAAGTGCAAGCTGGGATAGTTCTGTTTATCTTGTTTCTTCTTCATTTTATACACAGGAAGCATTAAAAATTAAAGACTCAGCAAAACTTTACAAAGGCATTGGAAGGCTTCTTTCTTCAGGCATTTTTTTTCCTGACATCTTTTATAACAAAACACAGAAGCACAATTAATTACAATATTTGATCTTAACATTTTTATTACCCAAATAAACACAACATTTTCAGCAAGCTGCATTTTTATTACATTCTGTAGCTTGCAGTCAATACAGTGAGGAGAAACTTCACAAGCCGCAGCACAGAAAATAAAATCTGTCACTGAGTAATGATGTAGGTAGATAAGAATAGACTTAAATATAAAATAGACTTAAATATAACACCCTAATAGGTCTCTTAAAGTGCTTGACATCTTGGTTCCATTGACTTATGAATACTGAAATCGGAAACTTACAGACTAAAGAGCATGTCTTCCTTAAGTTATCAAGCCATAATTTTTCCACTCTTTGTCAGCTCTTCAGTAAGAACAGGTTTTGCTCTACCATTTTTCATTCTGGTATTGCTACAATTTATTACAAATGTAACATGCTGCAGGCAGTGAACTATTTTGTACTCAGTAAACTAGCAAAAGCTCATTTAATCACCAAAAATGTAGTTTTTCATATGAAATTAACTTGACAATACAGAACTAATCATCAGCGGTTTAAAGCGGCATCTAGTGATCTTCTAGAAAACCTGGGACGTTCAAGGATGTCCAAAATGTCTGAATAGTCTCAACACACAGGATCTCCAGGAGACCCGGGGGCAGGATGAGACCCCCTTGTGGGGTAGCAGCAGATGGGTCTCTGTAGGGCACCAGATTCCAGTTTAGATACTCGAATAGCTCTGAGGTTTCTGAGGGGTTTTTCCCAGAGGAACTGGGTCACAGAGGCAGAGCTGGTGAAGGTTTACTCTGATCTGACTGTGCCTTTTATCAAAGTCACACCTATTTGAAGTTCACTTTTTCTCACCAGCTGAAGAGCAATCCCTTCTCATCCTGCCTCCTACCATCCCTTTTGTCAACAGCACAGGGTCATTTTCCAGCCAGGACCTATCCCTGTGTGTCCCTACTGTTGCTGGCACCCCCAGAGAGAAGGCTGGCAGCAGATGCTTGCAGGGAAGCAGGGACCATTTCAGATGGATTTAACTTCCCTTCTCCTGAGGGCAGTTTAACTTGCAGTGTTGGTAAGCTAACTGCAGCTTGCTGAGGCCAGCTGACCCTGCCAGGGGAATTTTGGGATGGGGCAACTCTTCCTGCTCCATGATTTCAGTGACTGCTGGCTTGAGCCTCACTTAACCCATAAGTCTATCATGGAGCTGACAACAGTCTTGACATACAGAGTATCAGCTCCTAACCTACTGGAGTAACAACTAAAATGCAGACTTTGTGCATTGGCGCAGCAGTGAAGTGAGAGCAACGCTCACTGAGAGCAACTGAGCCCAGCAGAGACAGGAGAGTGGCACTAAGTGCCCATGCAGCTGTTTCTTTTTCCTTACAAATGAAGAGTCTGTGTAGCACCCATGGTGGCCACCCTGTGAGCTGTCTCAAAAGTGACTTAAGACCACCATACCTGTTGTAAAAGTGATCCAACCTTGAGCAACAAAAAGCTTTGTATCTAAAACATGTCTTAGGTCATATTGGTTATATTTATTAGATCATATATTTTAATTTCAAAAGGAAATAGTGCAATCGAGTCTTTAAAAAAACCCTGAAACTGGCTTTTATAGTTAAACAGTGCTTGTAAGATGAAGCTTTGATCCAGTGACTAAGAGTGGAGCTTGGCTATATAGCTTTATATCTGAAGCACAAATCCAATAATTGTAACACAACAGCAACCTCCTGGATGGACTTGGGCAGGACTTTTGTACACCCAATAGAAAACACTTATGAACAGCAAAATCAGAAATTAAAATCTAAAGTGAAGGAAACATCAAAATAACCTAGAAGGACTGTCAGCACAGTAGGAAATTGTTTAAACAAATATTGAAGATTCCCCCTAATGTGGTCTTCTGTGTCATATTTTCACCATCCTTGTTTCATTGTTCTCATTCCATTTCTTTACAACTCTTTTTTTCCTCAAAAGTACATCAAAATCATTCTTCCATAGATGAAAGCCAGAAGGTGCTTTGGCTAGAATAGTTTGCAAACACTTTTCCGAAACAGACCCAAGAGAGTAATGAGCACACGCTCCTTCAGTAAATACAGCGGTATAGTTCTTCTTTTGGAGGAGAATGGCGGGCAACAAAACAAAACAGGAAATGAGGTATGGGTCACTGCAAATGTCCTCCACTGTAAAATCTCACATTCTTTGCTTGGAGGGACCTCCTTGTCTCCTTTGCAACTATTTTATGAAAGGCACCAAATGACCTGTCTGTGATGGCTGGGGACCAGACTTGGTGAACTAGCAAACATCACTGAAGCAGCAGTAACCACGACTAGTTTATACTCAGCATTTAAATATGCAAAACATAAACATACTAAGTTTAGGACAGAAATGAAAAATTATTCTTATTCAATAGAGCAATCAAGTTCTGGAATAGCCTTCCAACCCTAACTGCTGTTTACGTATTGTTTGCAAAAACATGGAAAGGGGTGTGTGTGGTGTGAAACAGCAAGATGCTGGATTCCCTGACTGACACAGCATGTCTAATTCTTCGCTCCTATGAAATAATTCATTTTTCTGCTTTACTCAAAAAAAAAAAAAAAACCTCCAAAAAAACAAAGCTAAGTGAAGTCAATGCAACCTCGTTATTACTGGAAAACTTCTTGATTAGTCTAAAAATAGGAGCCAATCAAAGTAAAAGACAAGATTATAGAGCTGAAAGAGTAACACAGGGACATGCAATTTAGTTATTGATGGTGCATTTATAGTAATTATGTAAATCACTGCACTCTCAAGGGTTGAAAACCATTATAAACCAAATACCCAGATTTTTTTAATTGCATATTTGAATAATAGTAAGAGTAGCAATTATGCAAATTATATCACAAAACAAAATAACTGGGAAAAAAGCAAAATAAGCCTATGTCAAAAATAGAGGTCCATAACTAACATTCTGTTGAGCAAAAATGAAGTTTCAATTTGTTTTTTTGTTTTCACAAAATCTGTGCTAAATTGGCTGGCACCAGTTTTTGCATGTGATTAGAATTTATTAACATTTTTTCACAGAATGTAGACTTGTTCTCTTTGAAATTGCAGTTTTACAAATGCACCTTTCACAGAATCAATGTAATGAATAGCTGCTGTGTAAGAATAAGGTAAGGCAAGTATTACGCAGTTTATTATTATCTATTTTCATGCACTGGCTTCAAATCCAGTTCATTTGTTCCTTTATGTTTATCACTAAGTTTTTTCAGGACGGTGTCAATCTAAAATCATATAATCATAGAATCATTTAGGTTGGAAGAGACCTTTAAGATCATCAAGTCCAACAGTTATCCAGCACTGCCAAGTCACCACTAAACCATGTCCCTCAGCACCACAGCTACACGTCTTTTGAACACTTCCAGGGATGGGGACTCCACCAGCCTGTTCCAATGCTTCACAACCCTTTAAGTAAGAAATTTTTCCTG
>NW_010419306.1:25313-43730 GCF_000710305.1 Buceros rhinoceros silvestris
GCACAACTTGAGGCCATTTCTTCTCATCCTGTTACTTACTTGTCAGAACAGACCGACCCCCACCTCACTACAACCTCCTTTCAGGTAGTTGTAGAGAATTATATGGTCTCCTCTCAGCCTCCTTTTCTCTAGGCTAAACAACCCCAATTCCCTCAGCTGCTCCTCACAAAACTTGTGCTCTGGACCCTTCACCAGCTTTGTTGCCCTTCTCTGGACACACTCCAGCAGCTCAACATCCTTCTTGAAGTGAGGGGCGCAAAACTAGACACAGTGCTCAAGCTGCAGCCTCACCAGTGCTGAGTACAGGGGGACAATCACTGCCCTCCTCCTGCTGGCCACACTGTTTCTGACACAAGCCAAGATGCTGTTGGCCTTCTTGGCCACCTGGGCACACTGCTGGCTCATGTTCAACCGGCTGTCGACCAGCACCCCCAGGTCCTTTTCTGCCGGGCAGCTCTCCAGCCACTCTTCCCCAGCCCTGTAGGTTGTAGGGGTTTGTTGTGGCCCAAGTCCGTCAGTCCAGCCTATCCAGATCCCTCTGCAGAGCCTCTCTATGCTCAGGCAGATCAACACTGCCTCCTAACTTGGTGTCATTTGCAAACTTACTGAGGGTGCACTTGATCCATTTATCCAGATCATTGGTTAAAGATAACAAAAAGAACCAACCCTGATAAAGACCAGTCGCTAACTGGGTCGAACTCCATTCACCACCTCTTTGGGCCTGGCCATCCAGCCAATCTTTTATCCAGCAAAGAGTACGCTCATCCCAGCTATGAGCAGCCAGTTTCATCAGGAGCATGTTGTGGAAAACGGTGTCAAAGGCTTTACTAAAGTCCATGTAGATAATATCCACAGCCTTTCCCTCATCCACTAAGCAGATCATCTTGTCACAGCAGGAGATCATGTTAGTCAAAATACCATACCCATCTCCCATTTTCATGTTTTAAAGTGGACAAAATATGCAGATTCCACGGGAAATGAAAAGCCATAACAAAAAGGAGTTATCAATTTTATTATTTCTCGTAAAGAAATAGAAATCTGTTCAGGGTGAAAATTACATAAAACAGGCAGACAGATCAAATTCGAAAAATAAAAAGCAGCAGTGGTACCATCCGGAACATTTTCCCTTTTGAGCATGGACAACATGACCTAAATTCCTTTTTTTATCATTCCCTATGAGACAGATTTACCAGTGGTTAGAATTGGAGTCTGGATCCTTTCTGCATAAATCCATGGAGTCGACTATTCATCAGCTCTTGGCTGTAAACTCAGCTGAAAAGACGAATGCTGGTGATAGTGTTGAGTGTATCACCAGTTGCCACCTGCTAGAAGGCAGAGAGGACTCTGAAAAAATAGCTGTTTTTATCTGGGAACATTATTAAAAGAGGTTTTGAAATTTCATTTCGTAGGATTTTCTATCTATAAAATTTATTTAAGGTTGTGACTATTAATACAAGTCAGGTCAAACACAAATAAATTCGAAAAGCTGCAAGCGATGAATTATGAGCAGTCATGCAAGGGTATTCATAGAATCATGAAGTACCAGGTTGGAAGAGACCTCGAGGATCATCTGGTGCAACCTTTCTTGGGAAAAGCCGTCTAGACAAGACAGCCCAGCACCCTGTCCAACTGAACCCACCCGTTCCCTGGGGAAATTATTCCAATGGCTGATTGCTCTCATTGTGAAAAATTTTTCTTGTGTCCAATCAGAATGTCCCCAGAAGTAACTTGTACCCATTACCCCTAATCCTTTTCATTTGACTCCTTGTAAAAAGGGAATCTCCATCTTCTTTGTAGCCACCCTTTAAACACCGGAACATGGTGACAGGGTCTCCCCTAAGCATTCTTTTCTCAAGGCTGAACAATCCCAGTTCTCTCAGCCTTTCCTCATACAGCATTCCTTCCCAGTCCTGTGATCATCTTTGTGGCCCTAAATATTCCAGAGGTTCACCCCTTTCCTCTCCTTTGAGCTCCTTATCAGCGTAATGAAAACTCTTGGGAACGTTTTTGATCTTTTCAGAGGAAGTCTTATACCTACTGGGTCAGAAAGAGGTAATATTCGAATTTTTGCTGGTAGCAGAGAAGATGTATTAAATAGAACTTAAAAATTCCCCAAACATTAATTAATATCCATACCTTTAAACATAAAAGTGCATAGAAATAACTTTGCAGCAGAAAAAGAAACATTTAACCTTGCCATTCTCCTGCTGATACCTATCAAAACCAGCAACAGCTTTGATGTTTTCCTTGTATCTTTACAACCTCCTCCCAGGAGCAAGGGCATTACGCATAGCCCTGCAGCCAGCTGATAGAAACCACAGCCCAAACACAGTTTCTTACCTCTGAGCTACATGGTGTTCTTAACAGCAGTTACCTAGGAGTTATTTTCTATCCATGCATGAATTTTGTACATACTGTTATTGCAATAAGAGTATTTTACTCCTTCAATAATCCCAGTAAAGGAGAGTGATAGACTGTGCTGTTCTCATGGATGCTGTAACAGAGCTGTGTCAGTTCTCTCCTATAATCTGCCTATTTTATTTCATTTATTCCATGGCTGCCTATTTTATTTCATTGCTCTTACGTCAGCACTACTAGTTGTTTGTAGAGATTGTCACTGTTCCAGCTGAGGGCAGAATTTAAACATGTAATTTATTCCAAATAAAATAATTCAAAGGATTTGTAAAGCTTGTACACACTCTAATAGTTTGGTGCGTTTTGCCTTTGCTCACTCTGACAATAAGGGTGCTGTAAAAGTTGCATTTGTGTGAAGTCAACACAGGGGCTATCTCTGGATCTGGCTTGTGATGAAATTACGATTTTATTTTGACTCTGTTCTGATTCCGTCCTACGGTCTGAATAAATTGATCTTAGGGTCTGAAATGGAAAAGGCTTGAATTCTTTTTCATTTTAGTACAGTTATTCTGACTAATTTTATATCCTCGGTTTAAAGTTGTAACCCAGGGTGTTATACTGCAAGTGTAGGATCTTAACACATGGGGCAGGAGACATTCCATGATCAAGGGAAATTTAAATAGATTATTCCTTCCTGAGTTTTACTCAATGACAACTACTTTTCAATGGCCTTAGGGGTGTCTTCCTTAACAATAAGTATAAATAATTTTTATAAAATTATATTGATATGACATATAAAACAGGAAACAGAAAACAGCAAAGTAATAGAACAGTAATAAAAACCTATTATAAGTAATGTTACAAATAAGTTATGAAGTTTTATGTCAGAACAGCAATATAGGAAGAAGAGGCCAAGGGGACCAGGTTTGTTCAGCCTGAAGAAGAGGCTGAGGGAAGATGTAATTCTACTATCTAAAGAAGGGTTATAGAGAAGACAAAACAACATTGTTCTTTTCAGGGGTGCATAACAAAAGCACAAGAGGCAACAGCTACAGCTTGCAGAAGGGAGAACGCTGACTAGACATACAGAAAACACCTTCTGCAGAGAGAGCACAAAAGTGGACCAGAAGGGTGGTGTAATCTTCATCCTTGGAGATGTTCCAAACTTAGCTGGACATGTCCCCGAGCAGCCTGAACTAGCTTTGAAGTTGGCCTTGCTCTGAACAGGGGGTTTGGGCTAGATGACAGCCAAACATACTTTCCCACCAAGTTTGTAGAGCTCTTGCCTAAGCTCCCACCCCTTCTGAGTGATTTCAGAGTTATTTTTTGTCCTGGCCAAGCTTAGTTTGTTTTCCTCAATTAAGCAAATTCCCACCTTCCCCATCTCAAAGAGCTGCTTTTCTGCTAAGTGGAGCAGCATGGTGTCACAGTTGCCTCTTGATGAGGAAGAAGTGGAAAGTCACCCTCATTCACTCACAATCAGTAAAACTAACAAGGAGAACGGTATGATAAGATAGACTTATTTCATCTGAACTGCCCAAGCTGCTGTGCAGCATAATGTACATGCTAATGAACGGTAACTTACAGCTAATGAAATTCAAGAAACAGGCTAAGTTTCTGCACAGATGCCGCCAGTGGGTCCCATTATTAATTGGTGGCATAGTGTACCGACTATACACATGCTGGGCATGCCAATTAAGCTGATTCTGCCATAATATACACTTAATAAATTGATATAAATTGTTCTTAATTCAGAATTAACATTTTGTTTCTTCTAGTGAAGTCTTGTACCAGCGTGCCTTCAGTAAAACGCAAATGAAAGCACTTTTCTGTAGGAGATGAGAGGGGTGAAACGATAACAAAACATGGCTGGTAATTCCTCACTGCTGAGTGCTGGAGTTGAGGCTTAAGTTCGGCTGTAACGGTCCATCTTTTTCCCTCCATGATTTAAATTATGATGACACAATTTATATATGCTGAACACCTTCTTCCATGATCTTTGAAGCATTTTAGAAGGGTGGGTAGGAGAAGTTACCTTTCAGGGGACAGAATTCAAAGTCGCCCAACACTGTTGTTAGCTCAGAATTGCTGGCCTCAGAGCCAGTATTTAAAGAAAAACTTGGAGTAGCCGCTTGCTCATAGGAGAGTTGTAAACACCAATATTTGGGTAAAATATATATAAGGAAAGAGTCTTTGATAATTCTATGCTCCCACAGATGATGTTGGCATCATGCCTGCCTACCTAGCCCATCTTTACAGAAAAGGTCTGTGTACCTGATAAGGTAACTCTAAGCCAGATTTAAAGATCACAGGAACCTTTTCCACAGGGAAGCCTTTAAATATAAAACTTACAGGACAACAGAACAGGAAGAAAAAAGACTAAACCCCGGTGCAATATACAAACCTGGAGTTCTTCTGACAAAAAAGCATAGTAACTTTCGGATGCAGGAAAGCATTTCTGAAGGAGTCAAAAAGCAGAGAGCCTCAGGCTGTGGCAAGTATTACACAGTCATCACACGCGCGCACACACACACACACATCCATCAGCGAGGGCCCACCTGAACAGTCTGCAAAATGAAACAGTACTGATGCACATTTTAAGTTGTAATTCAGCGTGCGGTTATCAGATTTACCATGACTATGAGCAGGAGGCTGCATGGAGGTATCTGTGGCATTTACTTTTTAGATGTCCAGAATTTTAAAACACTGATTACCCTCGTCTTGTGAGATTGCTTTGGTATTCAAAAACTTAAAAGAAATGGCCTATTCTGCTCTGGTTTGTTCACTTATTCCCAACAGCACTGGCAAAAGTTAAAAAATCAAAACATGCCCTGGATTTCTACTGCAGGGTTTTATTCAGCTGTCCATGCTACACAGATTTGCACAAGTTGTTCTAAGACGCCACAGAGAATAAAAATTTTTGGAAATTAAATGATCTCTGTCAGGTGCACCAAAATCTTAAATCAGTTACCATGGAGACAATGTAGAAGAAAAAAAATCAGCTTTCCTACTGCATAAGGAGGTTTAGTAAATATAAAGGTTGCCATAAATGTTATTTATAGGACTGGTGCAATTCTCAGATATTCACTCAAAACGCAGACAGACAATCTCCCATGAGTATCTATTTTTAAAATACATAAATTATTTGTTGGAGAGTGGCTCACACCTGATTTCTCTGAAGACAGAAGAAGTAAATATAGAAGACCATGTAGCTCTTGGCTACATAAGTAACTTCTGATGATTGACAGGTGGTTAACATCTGAGATTTCTGTAGCAGGTCTTCCAACAAGAACTAACCTCGTAACATATATTGTGAATAGATTGCTCTTGTTTGAGAGCAAAACCCTTTTAAAGTCACTATCTTACAATCTTTTATTTTACATTTAAATTTCAAAACATCCTGCGCTCGTGTTCTGATTGCAAACACATGCATGCAAAAATTCTAAGAGAAGTCTAAAAGCCAAAAAGGCATTTCAGCTGTAATTGACACCGGGAAGAACAGGGAAGAGCTTAAAAATGCCCTTATGCATTAACAAATACACTCAAGAGGGGGTCTCGTCTAGAGAAGGTGGAAACACCATTCAAATGACAAGTTTTCTTGCCTTGGAGCTAATAGACCATCATCTATCCTCAGCTGTGGTGACTGGAGAAATCTTTCATTCAATGCACTTTGTATTTTGTGAAACCATTTCAGATGGAATTGTACCCAAAGGCTTTCAAGATCATCTGAGTGGGGTTTCTGCTTAAGCAGAATTACACACAAGCAGAAGGACGGCATACAAAACATGGATACCAGCATACTTTCATCAGAGTAGGAGCCAACAAATTCAGAGTTTAGGAGATGGAAGTCCAATTTCCTTCTCTGTTCCAGAAGGGAGCTCTACACAGTAAGGAGAGGCTCTAGGGGTCTGCTCTATCCTCTCTATTACATTTATTACTGAGAAAACGACAGTGTTTACATTATCGTATAGGTGACCCACTTCATGAAGCATTACCTGCACGTCACTGCAGAACTGGGTTTTGCAGATCTGGACTTGCCAGAAACGTTAAAGTTGACCCGATTCATGGAAATATGACTCATTGGGCCAGAGAGAGCAGGCATAAGAATTTATTTCTGAAATTATCTGCACAAAATAGGCATAAATATTTTTGAACACATAAAACGAGATGTCATTATATAAAGAACCGTTACAGATGGTTAAATATAGGTGCAAACTTTTCTAATAACCAAGCTCCAACTCAAAGAACATTTAGATGCACTTCATGTAATTGTGAAATAGATAGACATATGGTTTCTAAAATAATTAAACAAATTAAAGGGACAAAAATCAGTCGAAGACTGTTACATTCAGAAGGCAATCTCTCTGGCACAGGCAGTCCTTCAGCCAAACTGCTGGTGGCGTTTTCCTGGCGAGTATCACTAAGCACATGCCCTGCTCAAAGACTATTCTCATGATCACCATCAGAGACAGGCCAGTGGGCTACATAGACATCTTTTCACAAAGCGTGGATCTGAATAAAAACTACAGTTTCTGCAGTTCTCAATCACATCTTCGCTTTTCCACACCTGAGAAGTAATGTGGTACTGCCATCAACTGGAATTCAGAAACGTAAGAAAAACGGGTTTTTGAGTAGAAACTATGTTGTGCCACTGTGTACCTGGGCCCCTCTCAGCTTGGGTGGGATCAGTGTCTATATCTGGAAATCGAGAGGTCTTTTTGTCCAGAAACATAATGGTTGCTATTGTGGTTTGTATGTACAAGCACGAAAACATCCAAGCTGCTTCCTTTCTGAATTAAGTCTGAATCTTTCCACACATATTTCTAACCAAGTAGGCAAATCCTTCTCTTTTTGTTTTGGTTTTTTTTTTTCATGTAATTTGTAGGACTATCAGGGAGCTTCTAATGTGGAGGAGTTTGTGACTCGCTTTATTTTCAAGGAAACGCCGGACTAGCTTCAGTCCCTCCAGAGCTCCATAGTACGTGCCATGGAAACCACAGAGAAGCAGACTCAGCAGGAGAGGTGAGCAAACCTTCTGCCCACCTGCAGTGAAGGGGGGTGAGGAGTGGGGTCACCATGAACCTCCAAGACCATTTTACGTTTCAACCAGCAATGTGAAGTAGGACATAACAGGAGAAATAAGGATAAGCTTTCATTTCATATAGGAACTCACTAATAGGAGTTTTCTTGAAGTTGAATACAGGCAGGTTTCAATCCGATCTTGTGGTGTATTGCATGTAGGAGGACCATTGTGTTACATCCTAGGCTCTGCTCCTTTGACTTGTTTTTAAATCCACTGACTATTTACTACTAAATACAGAAAACAGACCACTGCAATGTGAGGACCTCTGAAATCACTAAGACGATTGACTGGCTCCTTCTTAGTTTTTTCCAGTTTAATTTTTTTTCATTCCTGGTTGCACAATGATCCCAATGTTAAGAGGAGAAATAGCCAGGCTCTTTCTTGTTACAGCTTCTTCCTGGAACACAGGGCTATAATATAATACTGGCTAACATCTACCTCTATAAACTCTCAGTCATCTGGGTAACATATAGATGTCCAAACAAATTAGCCGAATTTAATCTCATGACCTCACAGGTGATGGTTTGTAGGATCAAGGATCAAAACATTTTTTAAAAGGTACTTGGCTGTACAGATTTGTTTTCCTCAGGATGGTTGTCCTGGTTTGAGCTAAAACTTCCTTGTTTTGGGAAATGGACAAATAGAATTATTCCCAAAACAAGGAAGTTTTAGCTCAAACCAGGACAATGGTAATTGTTAAAGATGACAGGGAAAGTAAAATACAAGCTGTTGTGTTTCATGGACAAAGACGATCTCAATGCTTCATATGTTTTAAAACGCATTGCTTTTTCATTCTTTTGGAAATGTCAGTTTCTTGTTTGTTTTGCTGTTGTGTTTGAGATCCCTGAATTACATGAAAAATACACTGTGGTTCCGTGCCAGTAGCTCGACTGCAGGAATCAATCCAGTTTTGAAAGGCTGAGGTGTGCCGAGTACACAGAGCGCTACATGGCCCTCCATTTCCAGGTTCCCCACACAACTGACAGGAAAGAAGTCTGGAATGGCCAGTTCAGAGCTGAGTTGAACTTGGGTTCTCTTACATCCTTTGGAGTAATCACTGATTTCTTCTCTGAGCTGTCGTTTAGGACAGTCTCTCTAGAAAGACCCTCCGAGTAGCTCAAACTACTCACCCGAGTGTGTAGAATTGGGCTATATGAACTCTCCTCCTCGTCTGCACTCACTGTTGGCAGGCTGTTGTGGAGACTTCTTTCTCCAGTTTTGTCAATACGGTTGTTCAGAAACATCCTCTTGGATGGTGAATTTGGCTTATGGCACAGAAAGTGAGAAAGGTGTGACACTGTTAAGCCAAAGACCATCTTCCCCATTTTCTGAGGTAGCAATGGAAAATCCGGGCAAACTCAGCTCTTTTAACTACAACTGTTTTGGAGAAGATTAGTTTCCAGTGTAGACACGGAATACAGCTGTAGTATTGTCTCTTATATTTCTATTACCTTTTCAATTGCCTTGAAGGACTTAAAGCTTGAGCCGTTTGAAGAGCAAGTTTTGGAAGAAAATGCAAGATCTGTAATGCTTTTCAAGACAATGATTTGGACACTTGATTTTGAATGACGGGTATTGAGACAACAATCTCCCTTCATCTCTTTTGTTAAAGAGTAATTTAAGAAATCACCATCCTCATTTTTTCCAGTGATAAGAATCCATTTTAGTTAACAGAATACATTGTGCAAGAGGCTACAAAACTTAGAATATGAAGACAAAACTTCTATATTGACTTCTGCATATGTTTTCAAAGGATACAGTGAGCCAAAACCTCAACTCACGTAAGGAGGAAAAGGTGTCATTAATAAGATTTACCAAATTTGGCAGCAGTCTTTATAGGGTGGTGGCTTCTCTGCTCCCAGTCACTAATGCTGTATGCATGCACTAAATCATAGCTGCACAGCTCCATCCTCCCCTCCCCTCCTCCCTCCCAAAACTGCTACAGGAAACCTTGTGAAGAAAGATGGGAACGATTATCGGTATGACAACTTAGAAAACCAAAATCATAACCAGAAATAAACTTACTGTTAAGTAAGTTTATGTCCCAAGATTGAGCTCATTTTTTCAAATACACTAACGTTCCTAAATTCAGGGCTTTGAACCTAACAAAATGCAAATCAAATACACATGAAAAATAACCAAAGTAGATGATCCACCAGACTCCTTATTTCCTCACAAGTTGCACTAGATTTTTTGGTTTTTAAATTATGTTATACGATATTGTTAGACAGGCTGCTTATGATGGAGGGATATTCCGTGAAATAACAGTATCAATAATCAAGGCAGAAAGAAGTGAAAAACCTGTACAAGAGATTAAATTGTATTAGTTAAGAAGCATATAGTGTTTCTTTAAACACTGCATTGGTACAAGCTTCGATAGATGAATCAATGTTAGCTCCTTAAAATAGCTAAATGATAATCATCATAATTCAGGATAAATAGGTTTCCATAGTCCTACTTATAGTCCTCATTTTTTGTAGAAAGTTTGAGGAAAAAACCCTCTCTATTCATCATTTAACACAGGCTACCTTAGGCATCTCATTCAGGTGAGAGCCAGAGCTTTGAAAGGGGGAAGGTATCTGAGCACCTCAGTGAAAACAACACTGCATCCAGTGCAGATTGTGGGAACATGCTCTTACCTCACACCTGCCTGCCTACAGATTCAGCCAAGTAAATGTGTTGGCTTCGTTACTGAACATTTCCAACGTCAACATCTGCTTCACACTCTTCTGAAGAGACTCTCTCATCCAAGGTTCAGACAACTCTCACTGTCTCTAAGGTGGACACTCATTTTGGGTGTTTCCATTCTGTGCCTCACCCTGCCTCGACATGAAAGCCACACTGGAGCATTTCTACTTCAGAGCACTAAAACAGGGACTGCAAACTTCAAAGTAACTTACCTGTGTTTTCTTTGATGATTGTGGGGGTTTTTTTGGTTTTGATAGACTCTTCTGACTTTAAAGTACAAGCCATTCAGAGGACAATATGGCAGTAATGTTGTCATGTTTTTGTATCAGCACATAATGAGTGTTCAACATCAAACATCTGTGATGGAAGCAGAAATCAAGGAATTCCAGCTTACTCTGTAGCAGGACATGAAATTGGCTTCTATTCAGGGTGCCTGCTTTCAGTTCAGTACAATGTGTTGTACTTGGGACGAGGAAGGAATGTAGTCTAATTTCCTGAGTAAGTTTCAAGTGGAGTTGGATAATTCACGAAGAGAGAACCTTTCATCTTTCCTGGCTGGTCATGCGTATGTGTAAGACAGAGCTTTTCAGAGACAACTAAAGAAAGAGATGTCAAAGTTCACCTGCAGACTTTACTTAGTATCACAAAATGACAACACAGGCTATCCCAAGGATGCTAAACAAACTTTTAAGGCTTCTCAGCTCTGCAGGTCATCAATTCATGGCTTCTGGAAGCTCCCAGGCTGCACACTTCATTGGAAAACTCATTTGCCATCCTTCATCTGTGCTTACCTGGCAAGTGAACAATTTATCAACTTCGTTGCCAGTTCTCTGCTTGGAAGCTTTCAGAATCTTCCCTTTAGGCTGTCATTTTTAAATTTTCATTCATAATAAAGAATGGAGAAAATTATAAAGCACAATTTTCCATGAAAAAGTATATTTCTGCTTTGTTCCTTTTAGAATTAAATAAAACATTAGAATTGGGTTAAGAATAAATTTTGGGTGACTGTAGTGACCACTGTACTGAATTTCCTAATTTAAGATACCAGAGAAAGCTACTACCATACACATGCTACAGACCATTATGAAGTGAACATTTTTATAAGGTGTACACAACACAGGATCTTCCTACATACTCAAAGGCTGCCTATCACACTGCTAATCCACGACCCTTGCTGCCATGAGATCATCACACTTCAGATTTTATCAGTAGCGTTCACACAGACTAGAAAAAGTAATGAAAGCTGGAAGACGGCAAGAGCGACCTTTTTGCAGTGGTTCACTTGTAAAGTGAACGTGTCAGGTGAGGGAGCTTACACGCCTTCAGAATGCGAAAGAAGCGTTACCCTCCTGCCCGCGTTCACAGGCATTTGGTAAGTCTGTAATGCCACCTACCGGTTGGTTTTTACTGCAGCTGTTTATGACGTTTTTTCCAACAGTTCTTGATATTTTTACTATTTTACAATGTGCTTTCACATACAGCAAGAGAAAAACAATAAATCATACAACTCATTGTCATTACAGTATGAAATATAATCTGAGACCAGATTTCCAGCACATCAGTGGTTAAGATCAGCAGTCTCACACCTGGGCACTCAAGAGAAATACATATGTATACTTTTTGTGCTACACATCCAAACAGCGATTTGAGTACCCGCATGCATAAGTACCCTACACGTTCTAAAGCTTTTATACTCAGGGTAGTAAGCAGAGAATCAGCACGTACTCTGTGAGTCATTTTTCACCCATGATAAAGTGTTAGCTGACTAGCATAAGAACAGGACAATAGTGCCCAAAAGTATTATTTAAAAAGTGTACCTGCAGCAGACATCAGCCTGTCTGGCTTTATACTCCATTATATATTCGCTTTCAAAGCACCCAAACTCGATGCCACTTCGTTGCATCTCTCATTCAAGAGGCTGGCTTCTCACAGTGTAATTCTTCCATGAAACAATGATTTGAACTGTTCTCCATGTACAGTATGCAGTATTAGCTGATTTGCCCTGAAGCACAGTTGTTTGATTAATTTTCTGTATTGCTGATCAGCATTTCTTTAGGTAAATTGCACTATTGTAGCAATATGAAAAATCAGTTTCATAAATAAGAGTCCATCATAAGCATAGTAATATAAAATATTAATAAACAAAAAGCCATTAAAATACTCCAAGAGGCTTTTTTTTTTAAAAAAAAAAAAAGCTCAGATAATTTGAAGTATGCAATCACTTATTTGTTGAATTTATTATCAGGGTTATTTTTTTGTTTGTGTTTGTTGTTTTTTTTTTTAAATCACTGTATTTGGTCTTACTCTCAAACGGTTTGGAATAAGATGTGTATGTCGAATAATCTTTTCATGTTTTATTGAATTAGTTCTATTGTACAATTCTTAGTGTTTCCATACAGAAACAAGTGATATGCTTCCAAGTGATTCCTGCTTCGTTGCTTTTGAGTTCTGGGAGAACAGCAATGCCTGGAATAGGTAAGTTCCAGGTTTTGGCGTTGTTTTGTGGTTTTTCTGTAATACAGAAAGTTTGGAAAGTTAGAAAGGCTGAATACAAATTAATTTAAATATTGCTAATAGATCTCTTGCTAAATATATCACAATTAACACTTCAGAGTAATATTTTGGTTGTTAAAGCCTAAAATATACTGAAACAATAACTAAAAGTGTCAGAAGGACAAAGCTAATTTGAACAGAACATAAAAACTCTGACAGTGAATAGTTAAAGGTATGGCATCCCATGGATTTTAATTCACCAGAGACAAAAAACCAGGGAAACAGAAGTATCACAACTTAATGATAATGAAAGAATCAAAAGGAGCCAATGAGTGAGACTGGAGGTTTGCCATTCAGCAACACCCTGTGCAAGCAGTCATGGGGAGCTCTCCCAAAGCTTCCCAAATCCACATCACAAAAAACCATCTGACAGATTCCCAGAGTGTCTCTTCTCGGCCTAAAATAGGAGTTACAGTGATTAAAAGTCCTGCCAGCCGAATTCTAGCCTGCGGCAGGCAGACAGCTAGAAAATTAAGTAGAGATAAAAAGATTTTCCTTAATTACATTTATTATTAAAAAACCCAACCAACCAAACCCTATGATCCTAAATCTGTAGACAGAAACCATTCTGAACAAAGATGGATTAGTCTCTTGAAGCACAGTTGCTTTACTTTTGAACAAAACCCTAGCTGAAAGTTTACTTTCACAAAGACTCAAGAACACCAGTAACACATGTCAACACTACACTGGGTCACCACCAAGAGATGAGCATCAACCATACAAAAGAAAACCTGTGTTTACTGTAACAGGCAAGCACTCCACGGCTTATCCTCTCCCACATCATCGTTGCCTAAGTTTTGAAGCACAGTATCTGTTATAGCATTAACAGTAAAATTTCTAAGGCTCATTTAAAAATGAACCCCTAAAACACTTGATATGTTCTTATTATTTACAATTATTTCGCCACCTTCAAATGAATTACAGAAAAACACTCCAAAGAGGTAACGTGGACTTCCTGGAAACTCCAGAGCTCATCAAAACAATGTTAGTCCCTGGTAAAAATAAATTTTTTCACATCATTTTGTTTGTTCCATGTTAAGAGTTCTGCTATATTAGCATGTTCTGCATGCAGGGCCACTGCGTAATATCACACTTAAATCTTTTTTGGTAAAGTATGGAGAAGGAAGGGACTCAAAATGTTCATGTTCTAAGCACAGAAGTGTAAAATGCATCAGCAAGAAGAACCACAATGCTTTATTTTATATAGTGCAAAGCTATGCTAGCGTATACTATTTAAGAAAATACCTAGAATAAACAACACTATTTCTGAATAACAAAACAGATGCCATTTAAGATAGTCTGCCTTCTGATAGAGACTTCAACTCAGTCATATTGACTGAAGGGAGCCTTAATTACTAACAGTTGATAGTTACTAACCAATTTATTGTACATACTTTCTGCTATATTTAAAAAAAAACAATGAGTTACTTAGGAACAGCAAGGTGTAAACATTCCAAATTATCATTTCTAGTACAAGCCAATGATCATGCAACGTCTTCTTTCTCCTTGAAATGATAGTCAAAAGAGACAGTGCAGGATGAAACAAAGCAAGTCCCCTATTTACAGGGGAAGGACAGCAGATTTTTTATCTTGGGGAACACAGATCTATTACAATGAAACACTAATTTCCCCTGTCTGTGTACAGACTAAATTTAAAATAATAAATCCCCACCTAGTAGAAAGAAAAAATTACTTAGTCCTGTACCTGGGGTTTCTCCTTAAAACAAAACAGCCAAGACATTTTCAGACTTCACGAGCCTGATCTGGACACACAATTACATGCCAGGGATTCCTGCAGCATCAGGAGCTCGCACTTAATGAACCAAGGATCCCTTCAAATCTTGTATCTGACTGGGAAATTGCTGGGTTTAAGACAAACTTGGCTGGAGGAAACAAAGCTGCCTTTTCCCAACTGCTTTCTGACTGCGTACAACCCAGGAGCATTCCAGGGGTGGTTTAATCACAGCTAATGTACAATTAACATAAAATAAAATGTAAACATAATTTTAAAATGCCTAAATACAGAAGCGTCTGAAACTGGATTCAAAATGCTCACTAAATCATCGATTCTGCTTGCTAAGAAGGATTTCAGTCTGCAGCACACTATCTTGGCAGACAGTTGCCATAGAAACAGCATTTCTCACAGTGTGCTCCTTGCTGGGGGGGTAACGGGAAGTAATGCATTCACAGTTATTTTTACAATTTTACAGATTATCTATCATGTAGAAATCTGTGCAGAGATTTGAACTTCTTTCATGGGAAGCACTTCCTGTGTTTGATCTACACAAATCATACTTGTCTTTGAAAGACAGAAAATGTTCTTCCAGTAAAAAATGATGGTTGCAATCCTACCAGTACACTTTATGGAAGAATTATAGACACCGTGAAGTGATACCCCTGTAAAAAAGGGAGCGGGGGGGGGATGGACGACCTACTGTCTGCAACTAGCATATAGACAGGCTCTATTCTAAAACCAAATTTACCCCTAGCTCAGACACAACCACACTTTTTTACACAAGTGGGTAACCAAGAACTGAAACAGTCCTAAATCGTACTCTGAATCTGATTCAAAGATTACAACCCAAGAATCTCTTCTTCGCTGATGGATTAAAATCAGTAAGGATAGACTTGCATGACCAGGAACGACTGAGGGAGACAAGGGTTTTCAAGACTGTTAGATCCAGTATTATCCTAAACCAAATCCATTTACCATCAGTTAATAGGAACCACAACCTATTACAATTGCTCACACACCTCTTAATTGACCAAGTTGTTTCAGGCCACTCTATCAGCGTGGCACAAATCACGCAGTTCATCTTCAGTGAATCTCTAATTTTTATGTAAGATCTGGACTTGAGGACACTAGGGAACCTTTTGGTGAAGAAAACAGAAGCTAGAGGGAAACTGCCGAACACTTATGACGCTCTAATCCATTAAATAAACTGTTTAATTGGCATTTTCTTGGCCAAAACTCATCTATCCACTGATGTGTCGGAGATTAGCAGGCTTTTGTAGCCCAAATTCAGGTCAGACTCTTAGGTATCTTCTCAAGAATAACATTTTTCATAAAAATGGTGTAAACTGAAGGATTTATAGGATTCACAGAAACAAGTTGTATGAATGAACTGAATCACCAAACTGCCTAATGCAAAACCTACTGAGCCTAGAACACCCCTCTGCTAAGGGGGGTTGGCATCTCAGGTAGTCACAATTCCTTTTCTTCCTTCTCTCTGCGGTTCTTCTCTGCATAAGGTTCAATTTCAAAAGGCAAAGTGTGAGGAGGAAGTAGAAATGTGTTTCACTCTAACCTGCCTATAAACTTTACGGGAATGACATTTTACAAGTCCATCCATTCTCTTGCTTTTGGGGCAAAATGCTCTTAATTCCTAGCATTGTCTAAAAAGACCACCAGGTTTGAACGGCACCAGGAAAGAAAGTTATTAAGGGCAGCAAAACCCCGCAGGGGACACAGTGCTCCACTTCAATACTGACACACACAGCAGAACAGTGCTCTGCTCTCTGGGATCTCGCTGCTTAATTCTGTGCAACCGCACCTGTGCCATGTTAATGCTTCTTTGGATGTTATCGAAAGAAGATGCAAATTCTTGTGCTAACGTACTTACACTCAGCTCTTCTAGTATTTCACATGTTCTTCCCCTGCCTGGAGAGGTTTTGTCCCTGAAAGCATGCAGCTTTCAAATAAAGTAGTATTAGCTGCATATAAAATTAACATTTTCTTATATACATTACAGCTATTTTATTTAGGATTTTTACGAGAGGTAGAAAAATACCGTTTACGTTAACAAACAAATTCTCCTCTCTTTTATCGATAACAACTAGATGCTGTGGTTCCAGGAAAGGTTAATGTTGCATTGTTTTCCATTACCACAATATTCATACAGCGGTGTACAGGTGTGCTGGGCAGTGAATTTGGAATGTGATACTCTTTGTTATTATTGCCATTTTAATACACGGAAAACTACACATCTATTACCCTCTCTTCTTGTGACTACTGCAGTGAAATGATCCATTCGAAAAGTTGAAATAAGACAACTACGTTAAATTGTTTAGTGTATGTTCAGTCCAATCTATCACAGAAAAGCACGTTCTGATTGGTATGACTAAGTATTTGTGAAAACTTTTAGCCCTACGTGACTGAACAACTGTTACTTAAGGCTGATGTTTCCTCCTTTTACAGAATCTACAGGTATAAACATGAACACACACAGTTCTGTAAATGTCTTGCACTTCAGAGATGCTGTTAAGTCATTATCCAGGAGAACACCTGTAGCAAAAACTTCTTGTGTTAACACAGAACTTCACTTGCACAGGCCATTTTCTGCCCACAAGACAAGGCAGCACTGTTTTCTCTTCACAGCCTCTACCCCTTCCCTAACAAAAGGGAACTTACCTGCCTGTCTGTCAATTGATTTTCTTTGAACCCTATGTCCTGACCACTCAGAAAATATTAGAGCCCTGGCAGCTCACTATTAAAAGAAACTGCTGTCAGAGCATAAGCCTGGAAGCAGAAATACTTCATTCCCTACAAAGCCTTGCTGTTGTCCCCTGCATCTGAGCAGTGGGTTTGTCCTCCAGCCCAAGAATGGAAGGCAAGTGACGATTGTAACCTCACACCTCCAGGACAGGTTGACAAGCTCTCCTTGCTACATCACCATTCTCTCCCCCCATCTAGCAGTCCAAGGCTACAAACCGTACCCCACAAGTAACTTTAGAAGATGTTTTTATTGAATGTGACTTTCATCTATTTTTATGTCAACTCAACTAATGCATTACTGTATGTAATTACAAGTGAGCAATCTTCCTTGCAGTAAGGTGCCATATTCCAGAAACTGTGACAAGGAATAAGCTCATGATTAAGAAAGGTTTCGCTTTAGGTACCTGCATGTCACCAAGGCACCTTAGCTCCTATTGTATCAATGGAGTTCTGAGGCAAAATAGTAGGATAAACAAAGGCATCTAGTACACGAGATGCTTTAGGGTATCCCAACTGGCCTCCAACTCCCAGCGGAGAAGGACATCAGTTACCTATAGGTTGTGTGTCATTTATGGCAGTCCCATGCAGCTGCATCAGATATCCTAAATCTCCCAGATGACACCAGACGCCAACCTTAAGCCAACTAGATCAAACCCTTTGCTGGAGGTCCATGGAGCCTAAGTTCTTTACACAAATGTGCATGTCAGAAAATGGTAGTTACACACCTATATTTATGTGCCCATGTCTGAGACAAATTTCACCTTTATATCTTCTTATATTAACTTAGCAAAAGTGAATGCTTTTAGTACAAAAGTACAAAGCTTTCTCATATTGACATGATCCAACAACAGACCTGTTCATTCTTAAAAAGGCTCCCAAACAGGATTATCATCCTCACAAATGACCATTCAGTGAAAGTTTAAAGGTTTCTTGTCTTTAGCAAAGTAAAACTACTCATACTCCCCAAGATCGGGTTGGCTTTTTTCCTATGCCAAGGTGTCAGCCTAGTGTATTGGCACGTTTTCTTTTGTCGCTACTGATCTATCAACAAAGGAAATACAGTGACACATGACACTGCTGCAGGGTAAGTCCTTAAGTGAAAACTGACTCGCTACACTGAGGTTTATGACATTTTTCTTTTCACTGGAAAAGCTACATTAAAATTATTAAAATAACCTGCTTTAGAACTTTATGTCTGTCAAGTGCTGGGGGGGGGGGGGGGGCCTTACAGGGCATTTCTGCC
>NW_010419306.1:43820-58185 GCF_000710305.1 Buceros rhinoceros silvestris
TATGTCCTCATTCTCCTTTGTATATTTCCTAGTAAACAAACACTTTGGTGAATCATACAGAAGAACAAGTTGGAGAAGTTTTGCTTAGGAGTTTTGAGAGCCACACACAGAAACTGCCTTCAGCACATACTGGGGAACAAGATCCACAGGATCCATATAAGACATGCGATTAAAATTTGTCTTGTTCCTCCATTTTGCCCATTACTTCCAGTTATGAGTTTGAAAAGAGGACAGTTATTTACAAGGAATGCAATGCGTAGGCAGTTTTCTTGTTCTGATCCATGATGAGAGAAGACTTCTCATTTTAGTAAAATTGTTGCTAGCAAGAGACTTTGTACCTTGAAAGAAGGCACATATCCACAACATATTAAGGAATAGCTTGTCTCAAGATGGAGATTTCAAATTAATAGAGAAAGTAAGTCAAGTTTTGGAGGGGAGAAAAAAATCAAGCTAGAGGAATACATACCCTAAGACATCTGAAATTTGACACAGACAGTATTTGTTTCTTCATTATTACCGCTAAGGAAGGGAGGTGGGAGCAAGCAAATAGCACCAGCCAAGTATTGGTTTAGAATTTATGGTCAGACAAACTATATGGCTACATAACAGACAATTCAAGGACAAAATTCTGTCACAGAAAAATGTAAAATTATTTATTTTTGATGTAAGTGTATTACCATTTCAGGTGTTACAAATTAGAAGTTTAACTTTTAAATCGTTCAGGAAATTACAAGAAGGAACAGGCATTTCCTTAAGTTTCACAGCATCTTGCTTTCATCTGTAGGCACCCAAGTACCTTCAAAAATTTTAAAGATCTCCGTCATACATAGCTCCTTCACTGATGGATTCCTCATCTTCCAAACAATCTGTCACTTCTTGCACATGTCAATAAAAGAGTGGCTCTTTTCCTGTAAGACAAACAAACCCTCAAATTACTTCAGTTATAATTTTTTGTGGGTCTGCTTATAACCCTTTTCTACTCCACGTACACTTGAAAATTTGCTAATTTTTTCATCAATGCAAACAGTTCTACCTTCATTAATCATAGACTTTATCTGAAATCTTCCTGCAGACTTTGTCAACACAGTAACATTAGTTCAGTTCAAATGCTGAGCTAAGCACAGATAGGGCTAATCTAAGTATCTCAAAAACTCCAGCATATTTCAGGACCAATGCAACTCACAGCCCACTAACTGTAACCACATCTCCCCTGTATGAGTTGCTCTAGGAAGCCTTCTCCATCTAAAAGGACAGCTTTCACTCATAGATGAGCATATACTTCAGCAATGGCTTCAAAAATTCAGAACTAGGGAAGTCTTAAGATAAGCAAGAACCACCTGAACACTCGATTCAGCAGCGAACTGTTGACAACCACCTGCTTCTAAAGACAAACTCACTGCCATCTGTTCACCATTAGAAATTTATTTGGAGGCCTCCTGCCGCTTGTAAGAATCATTAGTTTAATTTACACAATGATCCCTCTGGTTTCTGTGCAGAATGGATGGCATGGAATCAGTTAACACACTGGAATTTTCCCATGTAACCACAGAATCTGCTGCATGAAGGAAACTAAAGTAGAGGCAAGAGGATGAATAATGCAACAACTGACCACTACTGTTCAGTGTAAGTAAATTGAGTGATTTTGCACACTCCACTGAAATATTCACATTATCAGAATACAAACATTCTACCATGACTTCTGGTACTGCTCTATCAAAAGACTTTAACCAAGACCTTACAATGTCCTTGGAAACAATGGTAATTTTTTCCTCTTTCTTCCCAACAAGAAACCTGCTTAGTGAAAAGCAAGTTGATATATCCATATGTCCACCTTGGATACTCCACATCTAAAGAACTTACACATTTAATTCATGCTAATACACCTCTAAACAAACTCCCAAACTACTAAAAATTCCATGTCTGTACTAAAACTCAACACTGGAATACAACAGTGGTGACTTTTATCCTATATTAACAACAAAACACTTATTTTAGTCAATTCAGAAAAAAAATACAGACCTTCACTGACCAAGTTTCATACTTACAATGTGGAACTAACTTTTGAAGTGTCACTGGCACTTCTATATATTACTGAAACCAGCATACTTGCAGTACCCTTTTTCAACACTGTCTACAAGATCACACAGCAAATTCACCAGCTTTTGTTTTCTTTTAACGAGAACAGGATTTTTTTTCCTTTAGCTTCCTACTCAGCCATCCATACTTTGTGCTGAAGACACCAATAATGATAGCAAAGTGATACACTTTATGTTACTCTAACAAAACATTCTGACTAATAAGGGTCTGTAACTTTTTCATCTTTACGACAGACTCGCACATGCAGGTGGGGGCTTACATACATATGGCTAACATAAAGCAAAGAGCCTGCCTTGCTAACAGTGAGATACTGTCATTTCTAAAGAAAAGACTATACATAACTGGATATCCTTATGACATCATCCTACAGCCCCAAAACAATCTCTTAAAATAAAAGCAACCCATCTTGGCTTGCACCAGTTTTTCCTATCCTTCTTTCCCTCCACCCAAATTATTTGCAATTTAGCCATGTCAGGCACAATTTTACAGTTCATCTGTCTGCTGATTCCATTTCTGTGGCAGTCCTCCTTTACCTATAAACATAACCATGTGAAAGCAGACATATTGTCAAAATTTGTCTCCCTTAAAAACTCAAGTGACAAGAAGAGGTGGGGAAAAAAGTTAGGGAATTTTCAACTCTTTAATTTCCTATCTGCAGGCAGGTTTTCAAATAAGTAAAGCCTTTCATCTTGAGGACAAATAGAATGTTGTAAAAAGTTAAGATCAAGGAAGGCTTATTACTGTCATATGTGAGTTTAACTTTGTTTTCCCAAAGTAAATAAATTTTAAAAACTTTAAAACTGACTCAAATTGTGGCCAACACAGTAGTTACCTGGACATACTTCTCCAAGATAAAAATCCTGTTTCTAAAAGAACTACACCTCGATGGCCTCAGAAGCAGCCTAGTATGAGCCTGATTTGATATTATAATGTTTATACCCAAGAACGTTTTCACTCATTTGGTGTGTGGAATGCAAACCATGAGATTTTTTTTTTCCTCTTAGAATAAAAAGGTCTTTCAGGATTATTTAATCTCAAAGGTTAAGGTGGCACTCCTGGATATCCTTCACATTCATTCCTCCCCAACACCACAGACTAGAGATAATGGTGACACAAGCTGCATTAAGCTCATTAACAGTTTTGCAGTGACCACTGATGCATGGACAACTTAAATACTGGAATCAGTGCAGCCGTAAATTTATCAAGATTGTTCTCTTCAGTTTTAAAAAGACAGAGACAGAATTCCCATAGAATACCAAATCTACATACTGTGATTTCATAATAGAAAGCTTTAATACGATTTTATACTGACTTTGAATTTGGAAACACACCTGATCTTTTTCCTGAAAACAAACAGAAACACCTTTTCCTTTGTACGGTACTCACCACAGTAAGATGCCAAACACTGACTGAGGAAGTTAAGTACAGAAGTGACGAAGCTGAACTGCACAATCTGTCTTTTGAAGATTTTATCAGTTTGGCAGGCTAGCCTGAAGAAAAATGTTCACTATCCAATGGGTTGTCTGAACCTCCATGACCGTTTTATAACAATACGAAAAATACACTTACTGGCTTTTCAAGTACAATTGGATCATCAGGAAGAAACTCTGGCTTCTTCTGAGAGACAGAAACACTTGAAAGTTTCAGAAGGAAATCTCTGCTGTATTTGATCCTTTCTGTGAGTAAACAAAATTACTGAGTTAACGTTGTCTAAGGCATTAAGGTTGGGAATTCAGAGAACTGATTTGGTTTCTTACAGAAGGGCAGAAATGCTGCATGTGGAATATAAAAAATCTGTATTAAAGTCAGCAGTAATTTAAATCTCATCTTCCATCAAGACAACTTGAAGTAAATTACAGAGCACTTCTCTTTATCAAATTGACTTAGTAAATATGGAGGACTATTCCAAGTTAATAAGGATTTCTTGTTTTAACACAAAAGAACAAAAAAGTGAATCCAACCTTATACTACAGACGGACTCCCTTATCTTGCTCTAATTATCAGAAAGACCACAAACTGGTCTTGAAACCCTAGAAGAAAATCTGTTTAGAACTCACATCGAAGTGCCATGTTTCTATGGGACAGATAATAAAAACTGAGCGTCTCTTTCTTTGAAGATATTAAATTGATGTCTTTCAACAACTAAATGTAATTATGAGATCTGCTGCACGTAAACGAGCCAACAGATTAATACCAATTAAATAGTTTCCAGAGTTTTACCCTGAATCAACACGAGTCAGAGATTGCGCTTCGAACATGCAAATTATCACTGGAGTTTGTACCACTATCTCTACTCTAGCACAGCCTCAGACATTGTATGTCAAGTCGTCCGTATTTTAAGCTGATCTTGAACAAGAGCAGAAACAAGAGAAAAGGAATTAGGCAAAGAAGGGACAAACTTTATCCTTGATCCTTGGTGACAAAGAAACTTAATCCTTTAGGAGTAATGTGCTTCCTGTAAGACTGTTACACAGTCAAGTGACTTACTACAGCTTTTGCTTCTCAGGCTGTAGGCTGTTGAAAAGAGAACCCACAAAGTCAACAACGAATGGGGTTTTTTTCCTGCCCTGGAACACAAATTATTATAATAACAACGGAAACTATGTGAGGGCATGAGGACAACTTTGAAAAGAATAGCTTAAAGAACATAAGCATACTTGAAAATTTTCAAATTGTTTTCTTCCTGTTGTTTAAAAATATATGAAGACAATGACTTCTATAAGGCCTTTGTCCACCACAACATCCTCCTCTCTAAATTGGAGAGATATGGATTTGATGGATGGACTGTTTGGAGGATGAGGAATTGGTTGGATGATCACATCCAGACACTAGCAGTCAACATTTCAATGTCCAGATGGAGAATGCCAACAAGTGGTGTCCCTCAGGGGTCTGTAGTGGGACCAGTACTATTTAGTATCTTCGTCAATGACACAGACAGCAGGATCAACAAATTTGCAAGTGACACCAAGTTGAGTGGTGCAGCTGACATGTCTGAGGGTTGGATTCAGAAGGTCCTGAACAAGCTGGAGAAGTGGGCATGTGTGGAACTCATGAGGTTCAACAAGGCCAAGTGCAAGATCCTGTAGCTGGGTTGGGGCAACCCTTGGTATCAAGACTGGCGGATGAATGGATTGAGCGCAGCCCTGTGGAGAAGGACTTGGGGGTACTGGTGGATGAAAAACTGGACACAAGCCATCAATATGCACTTACAGCCCAGAAAGCCAACTGTATCCTGGGCTGTATCAAAACAAGCATGGCCAGCAGGTCAAGAGAGGCGAGTGATTTTGCCCCTCTACTCCACTCTGGCAAGACCCCACCTGGGGTACTCCAACCCGCTCTGGAACTCTTAGCACAAGAAATACATGGACCAGTTGCAGCAAGTCCAGAGGAGGGTCATGAAAACAATCAGAGGGATGGCACACTTCTCAGAAAAGCAAAGTCTGAGAGTTGGGGTTGTTCAGCCTGGAGAAGAGAAGGTCCAGGGAGACCTTATTGCAGCCTTTCAATACTTCAAGGGGACCTATAATAAAGAAGGGGGCCTGTTGCAATAGGACAAAGGGTAATGGTTTTAAACCAAGAGAGGGTAGATTTTGACTAGATATAAGGAATACTTTTTTTTTTTTTTTTTTTTTTTTCCATCTGTTCTTAACACTTCTTCCAATTTTTACTATAAATTACTACTTTTCAGCTATCAGTATCGAAGTCGTGAATTACAGGCATTCATTCACATTGCCACCTCACTCTGTGGCATTATCACCACAATGTGAGTATGATCACCACAACATTCAGAGTCAAGTGCAGCACAAGGTCAGTCTGGACAGGGATTTGAGCAACCTGCTCTAGTTGAACATGTTCCTCGCTCACTGCAAGGGGATATATCAAATGGAAATTATCTAGAACTTAAGGCACAGCTGTAGATAAAAATTGAGTTCCAGTGGAAATTTCACAGTGTGGTGGAAAAGAGGAAGCCAGGAAGGAACCCAACAAACCCCTGAACTTACTTATAGGCAATAGCTGAACAACATGACCTCTAAATTTGTGTTACTCTGAAGGAAAGCATTTCATCAAAGAAAGAGAAGTCCTTTAAAAACAAATGCTGGAAGAAGTTTGACAGTATGGACAAATGTGGGGTAGACTCAGGAAGACATCACAGAGCAACGGAGCACTAAAAAAGACCAAAAAGTGATGGCTTATACAAGAGATGAGAAGCCATTTAACATCTTGTTGAACACAATAGTTGCTACACACCACAAACAGAATCAATGAGAAAGGATCAGAGAGCAACCACAAAACAAAAAGAACTCAACAAGCCTAACACCAAACTAGATCATATTTACCAAGATCAAGAATAGACAAACAAACCTGAGCCTGAAAGGGAACACAGGGAAGACAAGTCAGTAAGACAGGACAGGGCAGAATTACTCCTCAAGGACCTGAACGATGGTAACCTCAGATCGAGGAAAAATAGGAAAGGCTCAGTAAAACTTAACAGAATTCTTGCAATTCTTGAATACTAAGGGCGTCAGAACAAATCAAGTTTCCAGAGATTATTCAAGAATTGCAGATTACAAATGGAGGTTTGAGACAAAAAGACATTAACAAAAAATACTGTCTTAATGAACTGATGACTTAACCTGGATTGCTGTTGGTTCCTGTGACGTGTTTAAAAACGAAAAATTAGGCAGGAAGCAGTGCAGACAAGGACTGCGAGAATGTCTGGATTCTGAAATTATCCCTCAGTGAAAAAAAGAGTAAAAATTTGGCTTGTTTAAACAACCAAGCCATGACAAAAAACACTATTATGCTTTATGAGTACTGACAGGCAATAGAGAAAAAAAAAAGCACAAGGAGCAAACCTTAAGGACAGTGTTGACACAAGAACAAGCTGTCCAGGACTAATCGTAAAATAAATTATGTGATTTTCAACCATCAAAAAATAAGGATTTCAGAAGCACTGAAGAGTCAGAAAAGGAAACCAAACTCCTGAATTTTCACACTGTTTGCATGCAATAGTCTGTATGCCGTGACTGACTTCTGCAACAGGCTAAGGGATGCAACTCAAATCTGTACTTTACACAAAAATGGGATATTCCGTGAAGAATTTTTTTAATGTTTGGGGTTTGTTTTTCTCTTGGTTTTGTTTGGGTTTTTGTTGAGGTTTTTTGGAGGAGAAAAAAACCCCAAAAGGCAGGTACATCCTTACATGCAAGCAAGTCTACCATAACAGGTTTCCCACCTCAGTTATGGCTAAGTTTTCAGTTTTTCACATAACACTCTAGAGACAGTCTAAAAGTTCCACATTGCTCTCGAATTGTGGTACAGAATGAAGTCAAACTCTGAAAGCACTGGCTAATCTCTCTTCAAAGTTCAACTGTTGTCCAGACAATACAATTCTGACAAATAGCCACGCAATATTTTACCTTTTTTTTCTTCTGATTCACGCTGTTTTGGTTGACAAGCTATCATAGTTTGAGTTACCATCTTCACTTCAGTCATGTCAGATAACTAAAGCAATGAGGAAAAGAGTTAAATTTTTTAATGTATTTCACAAAATTAAGTTGTGAAGATTGTTTCCTTTAAGCATATTTAAACAAGGATGTATATTTCTGGGTTTCTTAGTTAAAAATAACAATTGTAGCGCAGTTTCAGTTACTAATTTTGCGTTTACCAATCACCAAGATTTTGGACAATCAACACTTTATGTGCACGAAGAAAACTGGATTCTGTTCATTTTTTCTACTCCTTACAACTGAATCATCTTCTCTACAGTGTAAGAACAGTTTGAAAAGAAACAGTCTTGTACAAATTGAACTGTAGTCAGGACTGTAGCTAGGACTGTAGCTATTTATAAAAGTTAACACATCTCTAAGTTGAAAGATGAAGATCCTGCAGAATAACTGCACAAAACCGTAAAAAGTAATACCAGTAATGTAAAATGCCTGAGAAGTTAAATTTGAATGTGAAGAATGTTCGTAACTCTTTGATTACATACAAAAAGCAACAGTTCAGTGACCTACAAAGCAGTGTAAGTAAACCCACCTGATACAGCAATCTTTTAGTTAGAATTTTACAGTGCTATTGCTAGTTTTTAAAGAGAACACAATTATCTCCTCCTTTTCTCTTACCTCACCCAGAACACTGACAGAAGCTGCTACACTAGGGAATAATAAGAGCAGGAAGGACTTTCCTTATGACCGAAAGAGTAACTTGGATTCTCTCACTTCACAAAAGGTCTCGTATGCATCAAGACCCAGTATCTCCAGTATAACACTGAGTTCCTTCCAAAGCAGTTTCCCCTCAGCAGTTTGTCTTGGCTCCCAAAAGGCTCCACAGGTTTGGCTGAGGAATTTCAGTCTCACTCTGAGACAGATTGGAAGCAGGGAGAGAGGCAGGCAGGAAGACCTGAAAATTTTGGGAAGCATTTGTCAAAAGCAAAAGAGATCCTACTTCCTGGACACAGACAGCAGTTAACATTTTGTGAACTGCACCACCACCTTTCACAGTGTGCTAAAACTACAAATGGTGAAATGGTAAATTATTTCCAGTATATCATCCACCCTGCTTTCACTTCCATTTTCTGTAGCTGAAATTTAGTTATATTTTCCTGATTTGTCTGAAACTTCTGAGGAAAAAAATCTGAAATATCTAAGGACTTCAGAGAAGGAAGTTGACAGAGAGCCATGCTGCTAATTCTAACCGCTTTGTGATGTTCAACTTCTTCGTAAGTCTTAGCTATTCTAAGGCTCTTTCCAAGCACAAGGATTTAACAAATTCTCAAACCCACAAGAAAAAGACATGCATGAAAAAGCAGAATTTATAGTAATGTGCCAGACAACATCGCCACAATATTCTTACGTTTCTTCCTGCAACTTCCCAACAACCGCTTTGTAATATCAATGTTTCTATTATGCTTGCAGTTCGGTCCAAAACTTAACATTTGAGTACCACCACTCACAACAATACTCTTATACATGTGCCTATCTGAAATTCTCATCAAAGAATAGAAACCATCTATAAAGAAGAACAGAGCACGTATTTCTGAAGCTCAAGACAATTTTTAAACAGTAGTTATGAAGTAGTTAATTAAAACTGATACCGACCAATGGAGACTTTCCAAGCCTCTCTCTCTACCTCCAACTGATCTGAGATAGTAGACTCAACACTCTCCACATCTTCTGAAAATTCTTTGCACAGCATGAAGTAATAAAAATTATGCTTTGCTTTAAGTTATCTAGTTAGGGCATAGTGATTATTCAGGCACTTTCACTCTGAACACCAGTTTGATGGAAATTTCCTGCTATCAAGGCTAACATCTGAGATACAAGCACGATCACTGTGCTCATTACTAACAATTGCTCTTCTCCACTTCCTCTAAGGCTTAAGACTAGAGGTTTTATAATGTAAGTACCCGAGACAGCAATTTTAATTCTGTAATTCACTGTTCTTTACACTCAGAGTTGAATCTAACACTAACCAGCATTCCTGATGTGCCATAATAACAATTCTTTTTTCCTGGCAGAAGTCTAAGCAGCTTTAAGTGTGCATACTAAATAACCCAGAGTATAGGCATTTAGAGAGTTCTGTTACCAGATTCTTTTCAGTTCTTTCATTGCCTCAAGAACACAGTTTGTCAGAGTTGGGTTTTTTGTTTGTTTTAAAGCCTCTTTTATTAAAAAAAAAAAAAATCCATTTATAAGTTAGTGGTAAACACCATTTGCTTTACTTTAAAATCTTCACTTTCCACCATGCTTTTCAAAACCTGACCTGTATTTCCTGTATCCTAACCTGTATCAACTGGAATATTTATTCTTTCTTTAATAGATTGTCACTACATAAGACTATGACTGGTGTAAAAAAATTGTAGCAAGTTGGTTTTCCTTTAGCAATACTAAGTGTTACGTCAACAGTTGTTCTTGTTTTTCACCTTATAGTGTGTTTAGTATCGTGCTTATTATCTTATCTAAAAGGAAATATACTGGAGGAAGAAGGAAAGGGAATGAGGATGACTGAAGTTTTATAATTCTAGATACAGAGTGTTATTACTGTCTTGCCAAAAATGTAGTAAGATTTGAAGTACCTGAAATACAATTACAGTTTTGAAGAACAAGTTCTTGCAGTGATATATATAACTATTATTCTAGGAATGGGGACATTATCTCACTGTATCAAGAGCCAAAGGGCAAATGGATGACAATGTACAGCTTTCACAGATCATCACCGACACTTTTTGAAACATACAGAATGTTCAGAAAGATTCAGTAGAGTGATAACACACAACTTTGTATCATCAGACTTAGGTCCCAGTTTCTTCAGAACTAGATTCTGGATGTTCCTGCTTAGAACAATATTCTGTGAAGCTGCCACACCAGCCTCCAGGGCCAATGCTGCCCATCGAGCATAGCGGTTCATAGGGTACTAATCAGCTAGTATTTGAAGGTACTTATGAAACAACTGACAGTCAAAAGCATTAAGAAGTCTTTTTAATACTCTATGTCAAAGAAAAGAATTTTAAAAAATACAACTATACCAACATCAAAGAAATGCAGTATGTAGCTACACGTAGCCAAATACTGATGAAACTGAGTACTACAATATTGCTGATGAAAGGCCTATTCCAAAAGGGAATAGTTTGTTTTCCTGAACTCACATTGCTCAAGAGACAAGTATAACCATTAATTTCCCCAAGTGTGATCAAGGATCGGCTGCCAACACCTTGACTTTCTTTGGTCAAAGGCAGCTTCCAGAAGCTTCATACAATAAAGTAAGGACTATAGGATTATTAGGCATCTTTAAAAAAAATGAAGGAACAAATGCTTGATCTAACATCTACTGCCCAGTCCAGCAAAATCAATGAAACTGAGCTACAGAATGCACTGGAACTAATTAATTATTAATTAATTAAAACTAATTAATTAGTTTTGTGAAGTTTGCTGCCTGAAATAAATTTGTGCATGTGCTAACAAAACTAAATAAATAAATAAAAATTCTAACATTAGTCTTATACATAAGCAAAGACTGAGTATGTATACTTTAAAATAGCTGTCAAATTCAACAAAGGCAGGCCACATGACTTCATAAGACTCTTAAATAATTAACTCAGAAGATACATATTTAAGCTACTAGTGGGTGCAAATATTAGGGAAAGGCATTTCAGAAACTCACACTTCTTTTTAACACTTCTAACACTGCTAGTTTAGAACACGCGGACTGAAGGACACTCCTAGGTGGAAATAGTTTTCTTCTTATGTAAAGTGACCTCCAATTTAGAGCACTCCAGAACCCACCCCATCAACTTTGTCATCTGGTATTTACTCAATACTCACCCTGTCAATCTTACGTGGCAAACGTATTTCAGGGTTGCTGGGTAATTCAGGCTCAAAGTTTAATGCAATGGCTGATGCTAGCGAAGATAAAGAGAAAACGTTAAGAAACATTTTAAACAGACTCCGCATTTTTATTTTGCAATACTTGCCTTGAGAACATTACTGACACCCAACTCCGAAGAGATTATACAGGCACTTATAAGCTCCAAATTGCCATAGGACCATTTTTCCATTTCTTCCAGAATTTTAAACAGAGTACAAATTTATCACGTCATCTAGCTTTCATCCACATCACCACTGCTGTCAGTTTCTGTGGCCACCAAAAACTGCAGCGTTACAGCTATTGTTAAGTTAGAAATATCTAGAAGGCATACAGAGATTTAAAGACATAAATACTGAATGATTTTTTCCTTAGGCTTTTTGTTTGTTTGTTTTAAACTTGTATGATGGCTATATAAGAACAGTACAGTGCAGTATATTGTACTTGCAATAAGACCTAAACAATAATCTATTTGTTCAATGATGTATATTTTATGTTTTCAGGATCAGGAGTCAACCAACCCAAGAAATCAAATTTTTGTAAAGAAACCTGATCTCACTTTCTGAAGCCGGAATTTCAGATGTCAAGCTAGAACACGACCACCAAAAAGAGTTCTGCATAAAACTAATGTAGTTTGAATTCAGATTTTATCACAACAATGACATAGTAAGAACCACACACAGCAAGATATTTATAGATCACTGTAGTTTGAACAAAGTCATTAAAAAACCAAGTCCCCTTACATGTCCCTGTCAGTTTCTTAAAAGCAAATGAAGTTTCGGTAAAGTGAACTGCTTCTTAGCCATGCTTCTCACCTTGTTTAGAAGACAGATGACGCACAGGTCGTGCTGGCTGAAGGGATTTACCAATAAACTTCTTAGTTTCTTTTAACATTTTGAAGCCTCACACTTTAAAAAAGCAGCAGAAATCAATACAGAGCATTGGGTTTCACATACAGATATTAAGTGAGCAGTCTGTCTACCACTCTGTTTGTCAGGATGATGTACTATTTATAAGTATTTGGGCAGGAAAGAAAAGCAAGGCCTAACACAGAAATTTTCTTAGATGACAAAATATGCTGGATAAGAATTTGCATGAACAATCAGATGCCTCTCTCATTTTTCCTTCCATTTGAGCTACCCTAGTTTTTCTCAAAAAGACTTTTTTCCTGTATTGTATTTGAACAAAGGAGATGGAGACACGTGATGGTAACGAAAGTATTTTCTAATAGTTTAATTCAAAAGGGTTTCAATTAATTTTGATGTACCCTTTACAGTGCGCTGGCTACACAGTCGTTCTTTATAGATATATCCACATAAACTTGCATAATTGGGTTTTTTACTATCTACTTTAGTTAAATTAATACAGTTTTCCATCTTCCCACTCAGTTTAGCTGCTAGAGAAGCACAAATAACTGCTAAGGTGCTGCTGGGCTGACAAAACTCCCACTGTAAGTAAAAAATCAGTCATAAAATCTTAATTTGTAATATATTTATCTTAATTTTCCTTCCCACCACCATCTCCTTTGTCAACTGGGAGATTTCTTCGTTTGAAGTAATTTCAGCTTCTTTTAGAAAAAAAGAATAGCAGAAACAACAATCCATGCAATAATAGTACTGGAATTGTTTTCTCTAAGAGACTTTACAAGACAAGCACACAATTGTTATAACCAAAAAGATTTCAAATGAAATTATCATGACTTTCAGAGTTAAAACTATAGATGTAATCGTTCAATTCCAGTATGTAACAAGAAAAGTTAGTCCATTTATGATCCAGTATCACTCCTCACTTTAACCTGTCCTTGAATTACGAAAAAAAAAAATCTATTTACTAAGTTATAAACCTTTGAACTTTAACACAGAACTTTTACTATATTCAAGCAACAAGTTTCCAACATAGCCTGTTTGAACCTATTGAGGTCTAGAAACCAGCCATTAAATGGTTACTGTCTGGATTAGAACAGTTGAGCTAAAGCTAGGAAAAACAGTTCTGGTTTTCCTACTTTCACATCCTAACAAAGCAAAGACTTGAAAGCAAAGGCAAAAACAGTAATGAAAATTATTGCAGGTGTATGAAGTGAGGCTACTGACATGGAAGATATATTTCATTTCCAACAACAAAAAAAAAAAGCAGGTTTTCCTCCATACCCTAACTGCAAGTGACTTACACATTTTTTAAAAAAGAGGGAAAAGTTTCAGAGGCTGGCTAGCTTCTAGAATGTAGCACATCTGTATTTTTTAAAGCATACTCCTCACAGTGAAGATTAATTGTAGTGATAGCAAACCAATACATTTTGCCTCTCTGCACACCCCAAATTTCCACAAGGAGAACGTCTAAGAACCATACTCCGAGAGGAAAAGAGAGTATGAGAGAGAGGGGCGAGCATTAGCCAGAGTGAAATCAGGTACACTGTTGTAACAGTTCTGCTAAGCTTTAAGCAGAAGGAGTAAGCTAGAAAAGATCTCAACGAGTCATCTAGCCCAACCTTCTGCATTAATAGTATTCTGGCTAGTATCAAAAAAAGCAGAGAAAGATTAGTTTAATAGTTCTAATAGCTGAGAAATTAACTGCTTCCGTGAGAGACTTGCTGCAGGGGCACCTCCTGCACCCCCAGCCTTCTGCCTGACACAGACCACATTGCTCCTCAGGAGTTAATCCGGCTGGTGACCTGCCCCACCAGAAAGGCCGCCTTCCGCAGTGGCAAAAAAGCCCAGCAGGATTTCTGTATGACTTTTTTTTTTTAAGCATCTTGACAAGTCAGACATCTGTCACAGCACGCCGCTTACAAAGGCCCATCAGAAAGGTTCTTTGGAGGGCTGTTTCCTGAACACAATTTCAGGGAAAACAAAAGTCCCCCGAGCCCACCAGGCTCACGCGTAAACAGAAACTGACCATGTCCCCTTGA
>NW_010419307.1:0-5960 GCF_000710305.1 Buceros rhinoceros silvestris
CAGGTTCCGGCGGAGCGGCGGCGGCGGAGCGGACAGCGGCGCCCCAGGGGTGCGGTGGAGCAGCGGAGTCCTCTCTCTCCCCTCTTCACTCCGACCCCGCTGCAGCTCGATTTGGTGACGCAGGGCCCGAGGAGCGGGGGGGCCTTGGGAGCTTTTCGGCCTTTCCCTTGGTCTACAGGACTCGAGCCCGGGTCATTCTCGCACCGGTGCTACGCCCCTGTCACGTTGCTGAGAAGCGGGAAGACTCTGCTGTGTCCAGTCGATAGCGTGTGACATCCCCAGCCCACACCGAGCACTTGCCCTTTCTGTTGGTGGAGGAAGGGAGCGGTGGAAAGAACTATCCCAGCTCTGGAGGAGGGTCTGGGTCTCAGAGGCAGCTGCACGGGGTGACTGTGTCATCTGGTCATCTCCCTGTCATTTGATGTGGCACAGAGCCATGTGGTACTTACCTGCATGCGGACAGTCACTTGTTTTCTTCAGGGCCCTGTAAGAACAGAAGTAGCAAGAGGAGTAGCCATTCAGGGCCATTAACAATGACCGCAGCAATTACATTACTTCAGCAGAATCTGTAGCATCAGCAGAAGAGGAAATGGCTTCAAAAGTAGTATCACCAGGAGCATCAGCAATTTCAGCGGGGAATGAGCAGCAAAAATAGCAACTCCAATGAGAGATGTATCAGTGAGTGCAGAATAATCCATAAAAGCTAACTCTGTAATGCAGCAGGTCTGAAAATAGCACCTACTATAACTTGTTTTCTGATTAAAAGGAATCCAAGCTTTGGAATCTATTTTAAAAGTTTCTAGGGAAGAAAGATCTGGTCAGCTGGTTTATTGTTGATGAGTTTTTACCTATTTAAAGTGCATTCTAAGAGACCAACCTGGGTCTGGGAAAGACAAGATCAAATTTAGTTTTGTGTGAAACTATTAACAAAGTTTGGAGTAAAGTTTTTCAGACGGCTTAAAAGTAACCACCAGTCTTTTTGTATCTGTCTCAGAAGAACATGCCCTTGAATTCTGCAAGATGGTAAAAGGAAGAATCTTGTAGAACAGGAACTTGGCAGGACCCTCCCTTCCCCACATCTGAGTTGAATTTGTAAAGTCTGAAATACTGTAGGGCTGGTTGTTGTAAGGTTGTGAGATCGTCAAAACTGCATTCAATTGGTTGGTCTATACAATGGCCAAACCAAAAAGTGCGCTGTGGTCCCACCCAACATAAGCTGATGTAACCCGTACTTTAAATACGGAAAAATAAAATTATTTTAAATGTACTGAAATAGTGCATTTCTTAAAAAGGAGCAGGAGACTGCATAACTGATAAAAATCACAATTAGACTCAAGTAGGTACACCAGTTAAATTTTATGCTGCCATGCATGATGCAGTTATTTAAATGACTTATTATTGGGTTTCCCTTTGCTTCTCTAGGTAGCAGTGTTCTGTTGCTTACGCTGAAGTAATTTAGGTCAATTCTAGATGCTGCTAGAATTTTACTTCCTCTGAAAACCTGATGTAGACTTCAACTGGAAGCTGTTTATAGCTCAGCTTTGGTAAGTTTTCTGTGCTGTCTTATTAGTGAACTGCTTTATGCTGTTTGCTTATGTGAAATTACTGAAATTTTATAACCAA
The DNA here is from genome assembly GCF_000710305.1 of Buceros rhinoceros silvestris. NCBI lineage: Eukaryota > Metazoa > Chordata > Aves > Bucerotiformes > Bucerotidae > Buceros > Buceros rhinoceros. The sequence goes on from NW_010419307.1 coordinate 1,624, forward strand.
CATTTCTGGAAGTTGGGTGACACTCATGGCTTCCATTTGTACCAGGAAACTTTTATTTGGTACAAGCTTATAGGAAGTTGCTAAGATTGATCAAATATCTGATAGTATCTTCAGATAATACAGGAGTCAGAAAAGTCTTTAGACTTCTTTTAACACAATGGGGTTTTTTTGTAAGCTGAATATCGCTGAATACAGGCATAATTGAGAAAACAATAATTTCTTCTGACCAGATCAAAATCATCATGAAAGTAAAATTTCATATTGGACTTTCACATGAACAGAGTGAAATGTGAACATAAATATGTTCCAACTGAAATTACTTGTTACACTTGAGTACTAGAAAGGGGAGGTGAGAGAATAAAGTCCTAAATATAATAGAATTAATATGGTACTATGACTATCTTATTTATGGAATGGAGTGTCTAGGTATCTATGGATTCATAAATGAAGAGGGGCTTGATTCCACAAGGTATTAAAAATAGTTTTTCCTTTGAAATTATCCCAGCTGGATAATTTGTTCAACATTGGACAATGGAGTTACCCAGTATTTTTAAACAGTATTTTTATGATGTTTGAAAGCTTTCTGATAACTTTTAACACAGCCCATTTTATGAAAAAAAAAAAAAATTAAAAAACAAAACCAAACAAACAAAAAAACTCCACAAAACTGGTGACAATCATCCAGGACAAAAATTTCTTCTCATTTATACAGGCAAAGCTCCATCAAGGTTGGTAGAATTGTAGTGACTTATAGGAGAAAGAATTTTGCTTGCTGGATCTGCAGGAAGCCAGCAATGCTATACATTGTTTGCCTCTGGAACATTTAAGGCTCAGCTCTCTGAATATTTTAATGTTCTTGCTCAAAGTTTTTGTGGCAGGATGCCCAGAAAGGATTTACTATCCGAGATTTGCTCCTTGCAACTCTGTTCCACAAAGAAACACCAACTTTTGCAGAAGTCGTTCCTATTCTGTCGTACAAAATTTGTTGTATCATTTATGCATATGCTAAGGCATCTGCACATGATAATTCTTTCTACTGGTTGAATTGGTAAAATAATTCCCATTCCTCATCAAATATATGACTCCTTTTGGTTACTCTTGAGAAATGAAGTGTCAAGCATAAGGTTTTAAATGGTCGTCTAGATGGCAGAAGATCCATATCAGGAGGTTATGAAAGCCTTACTATCATATGGGGGTGTGGCCTGAAATTAAATTAATATCCAGTGGGGGAAAAAATATAAGAAAAGGAAGGTTTAAATATGAATGTTTCAGACATAAAACAAGAAATAACATTACCACAAAATCTTGCTTCAGCAAGTGGAAAAACATTAAAAGTTCCTATTGTATAAAATTTTAGTTGAAACTTGTCATGCAATTAACATAGTTGGGGAATAACCAGTACAAAGCCTTACTTTAATTACTCAGTCTTTAAAACTGGGTGAACTCTAAAGGACTCCTGAGGAATTTGAGTCTGAACTATGACCAAACCTTTATTCATCATTAAAAGCCTCATCAGCACCAATTTCCAATGACAAAAAGCCTGTGCAGAGCTAATTTATCTGAGTACTGAATCCCAGGGCATGATTTTCAAAAGAAAGCAAGTCCTAGAAGATTCCAAGCAGTTTCCCAAGCACTTCAGCATGTGCACATGCTCTGTGTCCTGTGGAACACAGCCTTCTCCTGATGATCTTGGCAAGTTTTGATGGTATCCTCAAAGACACTGAGTAACTTCTGCTTCACAGAAATCCACAAGGATTTATAGTGTTCAGTGGGATTATGTTCTGTACACTTCTGCACACACAAACACATTTTGCTTTCGGAGCCTGTGATTGAACAAGCTTGTTTAGGTCAAAGCTAAACTTTGGCTTTAAGAAACAAGGACCAGAACTGGAAGAAAAAATATCAAGAGAGAAAACTGAATGTATAAAATATGCTCCAAAACAATTGCATACATTTACACTGATACCACTGGAGCTGGGATTTCTCCCCAGATTATCAGGAAATGTTGATAATCTGCATGTTAGTTTTCTGACTGGGATACAGAAATGAGTGGGGGATTTTTTGTGTCACTTTTTCCAAACAACATGAAGCCCAGAGGAGTGCATTGTAACCACTGCAATATTTAATACCAGAGTTGGCTTTCACTATGTCACACATGAGCCATGGCTTATTACCAGGCAGGCAGATCAACCTCATCATTTTCTGGATGACAAAAACTGTAGGTTTTGAATAGGCTGTAAATGTTTACACTGGTCCTTGAAATTCTAAATAGCCAGTTTGTTAAGTGGTTTTTAAAACCCATGCAGATGAGCTCATCTCTCTGATCATAAGGAAGGGGCTGATGGTGAGCAGATGCCACCCTTGCATGTGTTTTAGCACACTCCGATTCCTGTTATCTCCCTGCCCTTCTCATTACTCTGAAACCTAAAGTAAAGGCCACCTCTTACTCCCCAGTTCTTTATACCATGTTTCTGCTGACAATAGACACGTTCTCTTGTCATTTTTCCCTTTTGTCACTTGTCATTTTAGTAGTCTGTGAAGTAAACAGAGATATATTATTGTCTGAGTAGGCTGGGAGTTGCGTTTTGGAGATGAAAGTATGCCAACTGATTAAAACCTTGGTGTTTTACGCATGCGTTGTTGTATTGTCTGTGTTGTGCGTGTATAACGAATAGCACCAGATGACATTACAAATTGCTTACCTAAGTATTTTGCCATAAGCCTCTATAGCAATGGTTAAATGCCAAGTATGTGGTGTTCTAGTTGGAAAGGATTTTTGATCGTGAACAAGGATTGGGAGTTTTATGATCTTCAGGAATGCTTGAATCCAGTTCCAAACTCTGCAGTATAGGACCATTCTGATGGCAGCTTTTATAGTAGAAGTTGTTTGCACTCTATTGTGTGAAATTTTTGCAACTTTTAACAAGTTGTAGGAAGACCATACATATACATAGTCTATACTTTTTTGTTTAGACATGTAGTGGTTTTAATGAGAATAATTTTCACTGAAGTGAGCCAAGCAGTCCCCTAGGTTTTTCACCCTGTAGAAAGGAAATTATAGGAACTGACTAGTGATTTTCTTTGAGGAATTTTCATTGCAACAGCAAAGTCCAGTGGTCTATTTTAATTAGAAAGTATTCATTATGATTTCTGTTGATTCAACTTGATACCACCTATACTTAGGGGACTGCCAAGAGCCTTGAATAGCCTTGAATAAAGGGCAGGATATAGTTTTGCCACACAGGAGTAAATCAGGGAATTAACTATGTTGTGAGAGTAATAATGGAGCCTTCATGTAACTGCTTCACGGGGAAGTTGTGTTGTGCCAGACTGACTTACTTTGGCACTGGCACAATTTACCTCTTGCAGCGCCTTTTTTTTCCCAAGTGTCCTGAACACAGAGGGAGCAGCAGTTCTGCAGCAGTGCTCTTCTTTCAGGGACCGCTGAGCATTTGAAGTATCCTGAAGAAGAAGGTGGGGATCTTGGAATTAAACCCCAGGGGTAACTTGCACTTTTGCAGTAAAGCATCAAAAAATCAGTGACACATGGAGTTTGCAAGTGCTAGGCAAGACTTTGCCTACTGTATTTTCTACTGCAGCAAGGTCTCTGCAGGTCATAAATATGGCTCAAGTGTTGCTTCTGATGTCTCTGATGTGGTTCACAACTTGGCCATATGATGACCAACTTTGCCGTTTTTTCCTTCCTTGTTTTCTTGACAGGAACAGAACATGTTTCAGCCTTTTACCCACCCTTGTTCTTTAAGTGTTGCTGGGGTTTAAACCTGACCCAGTTTGCAATGATGTTTGTACTACTGTGTCCTGGTTTTGCTGGGATATAATCATAGAATCCATTTTCTATTCAGGAGGCTGCATTTTTGAGAAGAGTGCAGCATCTGACTCGGTGAGAATAAAGCTGGTAAGACACTTTGGTTTTGTTCGTGGCCAGCCGTGGTATATGAGTCTCCATAGTGATCAAGGTCTTTAGCAGTTTCAAGTCAGCCAGGTGCTAAAGCCAGGAGGGGCAAAAGGCGAGGCAGCTGCCCCAAGCTGGCCAACAGAAGTATTCTATGCCATAAACATCATCCTCACTGTAAACTAGAAAGTTTACTGGGATCAGTGTCTTCTGATGGTCACCAACCCTAGAGGATTTTGCCCATCATTCTGCTCCCAAGGCCAACTTTCCTGTTCATGGTTGACTGCCGTACTTTCTCTGGAGCTGTGGTGCTCAGTGCTTGACATCCAGCATTCACTGCTGGGAGTGCGCAGCAAACAGCTGTTACATGGGTCAAATATAACACTGTGTACTTTTCCTGATTCTGCTCGGGGGGGGGTGTGGG
>NW_010419307.1:6124-6850 GCF_000710305.1 Buceros rhinoceros silvestris
TGGGAGGCAGTCATTGGGTGACAGAACAACTGACTAAACAGAGCTATACTGCCATGCTATCTACTTTTGGGTTTGGTATTCATACCCCTTTGGAGATCATTCTCATTTGCCTTCTGATGTTTTTTAGCACTTTGAATTAATGTTTTCAAGATCTTATCCATACCTCTGACAAGAAGATTTTGTTGTGACTTAAGAAAAATATTGAAGTTGAAACATTTCTGTCCATAGCTCAAATGCTTAGAAGATTTTTCTATTATTAAGTAGAATGAACTGCTTTAAAAATACCTGGTGATGTTGACAATAAGGATTTCCAGAACGTCGTTAATGTTTTTTAACCTCATTACTGGCATTTTTGGCATGCAATAAACTAAAAATTAATGGCGATAAGATAAATGATCTTTTGACTGTCACAGCTGGTTCACACGAACGTCACGCCGACATCCTCGGCAGAGGTGACAGAGCTGGAGGTGACGGACTCTGTTGCCTCTGAGGCTGTGAATCGACGGGGGCTCTGCTGGCCCCCGGAGCAGGGGGTTGTTGGGGGCACTGGATGTGCCCCGGACCACAAAATGCCGCGCAGGTGGCCGCGACTTGTGTCTTCGTTGGCCGGGAGCCCCTCACCCCATTGCTGCCCTCGGTCCCGCGGGCAGCAGCGAGGAGGACACAGGCACAGCCCGCCTCCGGGGGCAGGGGGAGCGGGGAGCAGAGGCGCTTGCCTCGGCCACC
>NW_010419308.1:0-16265 GCF_000710305.1 Buceros rhinoceros silvestris
TGGAAAACTGAGTACAGTCTATCACTTACTCATTTGTTTGTGTGGGATTTGATAGTACATTATGAGCTTAAGTTAATGTGATGGACCAGCAGATTTGATAATTGACTTGAAATTTTCCAGTTGAGATGTTAAGATACCATGCCTGTCTCAATTCATGTCTTTTCTTTTGCTTTCTTTTGAATGCAGGAGGAGTTGCTAAAAGGGTTTGATTTTTTTTATGATGCTTTTTTATTAACTTCTATTCAGTAAATCGGTTTTCTGCCACTACCGTATTTTGAACTTTTTCTCTTCATAAAGCAGCAAAACTTAAGATATCAGTGATTCATTTATGGATTATTGAAACCCTGTTTTTTAAACAGCTTGCTTCCTAAACAAAAGGAAGCTTGAAATAGTGACCTTCTTGTGAAATACACGTTTATGATGCCAAAGTGCAGGGAGAGTTGGCCAGCTAACTGGAAATACCTGGCTATGAAATACATTATGCTAGCGATAACGTCAAAATATAAGGAAACGTGTCTAATCTAAGATTCACTGAACTATTGTTAACACATCCTTGTTAACAATATAGCTGTTAAAATGGCTACAAGTAGAGTTTAGAGTACACGTTCTCTTCACCTAACACCACCCCTAAAAATACGCTGTAGCAAGTTATTCTCCAATCTGCATATGACCATATAAACACCATAACACTCATTTCACCACGTGCTATAATGCCAGTTCCGTAGGTGGAAATTTCATGTTCTGCAAATGTTAAAACATTAAGTCTTTTGAGTCAACTTCATAACATGAGAGAAATAAAACTTTCTCTTTGCACATCTTGGTTATGGGCACTCAGTTGTGCTTTGGATTCATGTGATTCATCTGTTGTCAGTTCCCAGCTGCAATGTTCAGTAGAAAGCTACATCTATTGCTGCTGCTTGGCACCTCATGATTATTTTGCATAACCAGGGGAAGATTCCCTTGAGGTTTGAGCAGCTTGGATCAGCCAGCATATTTATAATTCTAAGGTCAAGTGGACTTGGAGGTTTTCCTGCTTCATCCCTCTTCAGGGTAACATATATTGAGTCTTCCGTTTGCGTACACACCCGAGTGTTCACAAAACTGTACAAAGGTGCTTTAAAATATGGTGATTGAAGTAGGCAGGTGTTCTGTGTACAAATGAGTTTTCTTTGCACTTGGTTGATAGTGGACAGAACACATGCTTTTGTCCAGTTGAGGTTCTTCCGAAACATATCGTAGAGTGCTAGACAGTATTTGTGCCTTTTTATTTTTTTCTTTAAAATTCCACAGATTAGTTCTTCTCAGATATTTGGAACTTTTAAAAATTGTAGTACTTATATTAAAAGCAATATGTAGCTTCATGTTTTCATAGGTTTTTAAAATTTCAAAATATATGCTACATATTATAAAGTGTTTATTTGTCCATATTAATAACTTTTAAAATGTTAGTTTCTTAATTCTGTTTGCAGTTTTGAATAAGCAAGAGATGATAAAAACTTAAGTCTAGAGTTTCTACTATTAAGAACAAGGAAATGCTTTGATATTTGACTGAAGGGCTATTTGGATGTTTGAGTGAAATATATTTTAATTGGAGAATGACACCTTCTTTGCATTCATTAGCATCCTTAAGTTATATGATTTATTCTTAGGGGGGAATGTTTGAAAGAAATTTGAAATGTGATTCGGACCATTGTGCAAATGTTATCAAGAATTCTAGAAGTATTTTTGCTGCATGCGTTCTTTCAGAGCATTTTCCCCTTTTGTTGTAGTCTTTGTAGAACTTGGTTTTTCATCATCTTCCTTTCTACATGTGCCTTTGTATGGATCCTTTCTGCAGTTTTATGTCATATATATTATTTATATGACACATATATATTTATATGTCATTATTGATTTAGTGTGATATGATCATAGGAAACCAGTATCGGTTTGACAGAGTTGTTGCTCTCTGCACTTAGGGCAGTTTTCATTTCATTCTAAAATTACTAGCAAACTGGGACACAACTGTACATGTAGAGACATATATGTTGTATTGAAATACAGTCCCATTTGCAAAACTGATTGTAACAATACTACATAAGCTTAAAAAAAAAGAAAGTACGTATTACGTGTATTGTAGACACTTTTGTTGCTACAATGGTAGAACTGTACAAATGGGATTACTTCAATTTGAAATCACAGCGTTGTTCAAATCCTTGTTATTTCTGCTGGCATCTTTGAATTGATGTGCTGTTTGTCTCAAGTACATGCTTCAAACCCTCAAAGGTGTCCCAAATACCACATATACTTCCCTGTGTAGCATATCAAATGCAGTTTGTTTTATTACCACTTCATTTTATCTTCTAGGCTCAAGAGCGATCAGAGAGTGGAGAAATGGCCTTTATTAAACAACTTGTACGAAAAATCCTGATAGTTATTGCTCGTCCTGCTCGCTTACTGGAATGTCTGGTAAGGTTGAGTTTACTATAAGTAGGTTTTTTACTTGTAGAATGATCTTCCCCATAGTATTTAAGGCTTTTTACATGCGTTTTTTGAAACATGTCAAACAGCGGGGTTGGGCTTCATTGTCGATGAGATCCTTTTGGTTTCTGTTTCAGGAATGTGGGATTGTCAGGGATGTCCTGCAATTCTCAGAGTCACAGAATGTTAGAAGTTGGAAGGGACCTCTGGACATCATCTAGTCCAACCCTTTCCTAACATAGGTTAGCCTAGAACAGGTTTGACAGGATAACGTCCAGACAGGTTTTGAGTATCTCCAGAGGAGGAAACTCCAAAACTTCTCTGGAGCCTATTCCAGTGCTCTGACATGCTCAGAGTAAAGAAGTTTTTCCTTATGTTTAAGTGGAACTTCCAGTGTTCCAGTTCATGCCCATTGTCTCTTGTCCTTTTGCTGGGCCCTACTGAAAAGAATCTGGCCTCGTCCTCCTAATACCCACCCTTTAGATACTTACAAGCATTGATAAGATTCCCTCTCAGTGTTCTCCAGGATAAGGAGACCCAGATGTCTCAGCCTTTCCTTGTAAGAGAGATGGTTTAGTCCTCTAACCATGTTTTTAGCCCTCCACTGGACTCCCCCTGGTGGTTCCTTGTCTCAAAGTGGGGAACCCAGAACTGGACACAATATTCCAGATGTGACCTCGCTAGGAGAGAGTAGAGGAGGAGGACAAACTCACTTGATACACTGTCCTTAATGCACCCAGCTGCAAATACCATGTTAGAGAATCCCTTTCATCAACTGAGGAAGCTCCAGTTCGAAACCAGCTGGATTTTTCTGTTGGTTTGTTAGACTTCGCTCTTCCTTGGGAAGATTGTTCTGGAATCATAATTGCTTGATGGTTTTTCTGTTGTTGTTATTCTTCTTCCAAGTTTCATAATTTTGTTTCACTCAGCAGCTGCCAGAGTTAATAGCAGCTTGCAGTTAGCTCCTCAGGACCTGATCTGGGGCAACAGCAACTGGAAGGATTTAGGGTATCTGGATATATGAATAGTCTAGAGTTATACTGGGTACCAGAAGTACCAGAAGAGTTAACTTATTTATGCACTATAGCACTGATATTGCCAGACTAGGCTAGCTTGCGCGAGGCCATGTGGGTGAATTTTTGCATCGGTGGTCCATGCTGTAGGAGCTGGGATGGCTCAGGTACTCCTACACACAGAGGCAGTGTGCTTCAGTTTGTTTAGTGGAACTAATAAACTCTTGCAGAACACAGTGTACTCAGGAGGATGATGTAGACACCCAAATCCGATCTAAGAGCCAGCTGGAGTCCAACAGGCCTGGCAGGTAGCCTGAGCTTACTTTGTTGAGCCTCTCTGCTTGCCAATACCAGGATCACAGTGTTGATGCTGCATACAGCTATTTGAGGCTGACAAGGCTTATGTGGGAGCCACTAACCTGCTGTTAGACTCAAGTTAAGCCTGAAAGTGTCATAACTGCATTTGCATGGCTCTGAATCTGAGCTAATAAGTCTTTCCAACCTGATTTTGGCTCTGAGCTGTGTCCCTTCATCTGAGGCACAGTTAATCCACAACCTGGCTTGTTCAGCCATGGGCATTTAGAGAGCTGCCTCAGTTTTGTTTTGGAAACACCATGTCTCAGTGTTCCCAATTGCAGTTTGTTCACGATTTGCAGTTGAAGGAATCTAAAATAAAGTATGTGCTTTAAATCAGCATGAAAGAGATGTTTAAAAGAGGCAGGCTTTAGCGAAGAAGACCTTAGCAATGCCTATGCCATTGACTTGTGTTACTCTCCCACCTTGCTCATTCCATGTCTAGTGTGATCTTCCCTGCTCCATTCCCACATAGTCCTCCTCCACCTCTTTACCCCATTTCTCACGTGATGTCTTATTTTCCCTTTGGTCTGTGCCCTTCTCTATCATCACAAATCCAAAAATGCCCTTAAATACAACCTGTGAGCTGACAGACCAAGGCTTCTTTATGATGTTTGGTCCTTCCCTTCCATGCTTGCTTGCATTCTCCCACCTACCTGTGACCCCAGTGTCATCATTGTCTTTGAGTTTTTTAATTCAGATTCTCTCTTGGTGACCTATTTGCTCAATAATTTGCATTCTCCCTAAATGCTAAGTTCTATAGCTAGCTAGTCCAAATCTCCATTCTCTTGATTCCCAGTTTCTGCCACTGGGATTTTATCCTAGGGTACTTAGTCTGCCTTGTCAGATTCAAGCAGAGCTGTTGTGCATCCTGTATCCCTTGTTTTGCTGGGCCTGCTAATGCAAGTGAAAGGATGGTGTTGGAGATGAGGAGACAGCTGTGTCTATTAGTTGACAGCTTCAGAGCAGCAGTTGCAGAGAGAGCCATCACAGCTTCCTTGAAGTCTTGTTACTTCAGATGGAATCTCGAGGAGATTTAATCTGGTGTGTAACAACACTGCACAGTATGTTTCTACAGAGGCAGGTAGCCTGAAGAAATCTAGGCATACTCTCACAAAACAATGCATTTCTGATGCAAGAAGATGTTAAGCCTACTCCATAAATGTCACTGGAATCTTGTAGTCTTATAGAAACAACATTGTTTTTTCCATAATGTCCTTCTGCAAACTTTTGAATAAAGTTGACTGATATTTTAGAATGTTTGTCGGAAATACCTAACTAGGTGTGGAAAACTTCAGCCTCTGTAAGGAAGTGCATAGCATTGTAGGAAATAAATCCAGCACTGTTGTCAGAAGTTTCAGAAACCATGCAGTAATGCTGTCAGTTTTCTGCTAGTGATCTTGGCTCAAATGTCCATGGTACATGAATTCCTATTTTTATTCACTTAATAATCATATGAGTAACAGCTTTTGCAGTTTCGTATGTGCCAAGAGCCACTGCCACATATTTTGAGATTTTTCTCCTTTTGTACATGGGAAATGAAACACTGAGTTTGAAGTGAAGAGCAGAAGATGAATTTGTTGCTTCTAACTATTCACGCATGTGTATGTATATACACATGTATGTTTATATTTAGATAGATATAAGCACTCACATTCATATTTTCTTTTTTTGTTCCACTTTGAAGCTTCCCTTTTAGGTATAGTATAAATGATAGTTGTCATATAGTTGGTTCCCAATTCATTTCTAAATTTAGAACAGTTGAATCAATGAAGTTCAAATGTTGTCAACAACTTACAATTTTGGCTTCATTCTAAAGTTAGTGATTTATTTAATTGTATTTTCCATAAAACACAATGCATATATCTTGATTAAAAATACTTGACAATTTCATTTAGAAGTAAAAGTGGAGAGCAGTTTATTTCAGTAGTGGATATTTGTATGCAAGTCATTGCAGAGAGGAAGACTGTATTGCTGTTGTGAAATCTTATTGCTGTTTGTTATAGGTCATTTCACTCTGAATATTATGGAGAGTTTTGAGGGCAAAGAACTTACTATTATAAAATAGTGGTCTGAAATAATGTGAAATTTCATGTCTTGTTACAGCATGTTACATTGTGTAAGAATCATAAGGGTAATACACTGCTACTAATAGAATAAAGATATATTTAATAATGAAAATGTGAAGTATTTGAAGTAGAAGCAGCAAAGGAAGTTTTGTATTTGGCTTTAAGACTTCAGTCTCTACAGAGAGAATGATAGTGATTATTTTTCTTCTAGGAATTTGATCCTGAAGAGTTTTACTATCTTTTGGAAGCAGCTGAAGGCCATGCTAAAGAGGGACAAGGCATTAAAACAGACATCCCTCGATATATTATTAGCCAGCTGGGCTTAAATAAAGATCCTTTGGAAGGTAAGTGCATCTCATGGTCCAGCTATAGGCTCCTAGGTTCTTCCTTCTCAGTGTGTTTAGTCATTCTGATAATCTGTGCACACCAGAAAGAGTCAAAATTGAGATGGTAACAAACAAGTGCTTCCTAACCCTCATAGTGCTCTTACGAGCATGAAGGCATTAAAAAGATCATCTAAGATGCTTCTGTTGTGAATATCATTCACAAATACATTGTGTCAATGATGCTTGTCGTCATCCAGCCTGGCAATGAAACTTTTTATTTCATCTGTAGCTGAATTTTACTGAAGTAATTTGATGGTGACTGTTATGCAACCTTATGTATAAATGAAACTAGGCTAAGCTGTTACTTGCACTTTAGTACCCCCAGACTCCTACATCTGAGAGTCCCTGAGAAAAGTATCTCTCATTCCTATTAAAACTGCAAGGATTTACTTTCCTGGGTAATTTATGTGTTCATATTGAGAACTTTTGTAGGGAGAACTTGGGTTCCAGTGGAGCTGTTCTCATTGCAGAATTTTTGTTTGCCTAATTCTTCTTTTAAGGACAGTGTTAGTAAAACTGAAATTACTTCTGTCTCCTAACTTGTCTTCTCTTCCATCCTGAGACCAGGTTTTATTACTAGGGACAAATGGAAATTGGTTCACTGTATTCAGTGCTAGTCCTGCAATTAGGAAGAAATCGGCAGAAATGCTGCCATGAAAAATGAGTCCTGCTAGTGCTATTTTGCTTGTCTTCTGTGTTATGACCCAGGATGAGGGAAATCTCTAGAGGAGGACTTAATATTAAATAATAGCCAAAAAGTGTGGTAAACTTTTTTTAACTAGTTCCCATGATGCAAGATCACATTTCCTTAAATCAAAGGAATAATATATTGTATGCTAAAAGAAAACTTTTTTGTTCAACTTGAGCAGCTTGAGGAGTTCAGCACTGCCAGGTGTTTTCAGGAGTTTGGTTAGATTTAATTCAACTAGTTTGGATATTTTTATAGATGAGATTCATGTTACGTTAACAGATTTAAAGAAAGTCAAGCCTATTATTAGTCTGCTTCCTATCTTAACAGAAGAATTTCTGCATCCAAATTTAGTGTTATTTTTATCTGAGGTACAGGTTAAAGCAGCCTTGACTCTTTTTGCTTGGATTCGGATTGCAGCAAGAATGCCAGAGAAATTGGGATAATATATATAAATGTTGTTTTCCATGTAGTACTGGAAAACATCAAGGAAGTAGCTTAGTTCTGTACAAGATAAAGAGGTGTCTGGGTTTGGAGAGCCTAGACTGACAATTCATTAATTTGTCACTGATCAAGTATGCAAGGTTTAGTTTGGAGTGTGCACTGAGGGTTTAATATTATTGACCCTGTTTTTGCTGCTTGAACATTATCTTATTGATTGGCTCTTTCTGGCCACGTGGATAAAAGTAATCTTTAGCATGAGTCAAGAATCTGACACTACCTAGGTTTAATAATATTTTTGTAAACAGTTTATCGTGAGAGAGGGCTGGAGGCAAATGATATATATAAATGCTATACTGTTTTCTCAGACTAAATATTTACATGAGTGTACCTCATCTAGGACACATAATTGCATCTAAGAAATTGACTATTGATGAACATAGCATAAACTTTGAAGCATTCCAGGGTAATTGAAATGTGGGGGTTTTTCTGAGGGAAAAAATGGGCTCTGTGGTTTGTTAGTAAAAGCTGAAGAGTGTATGTGGTATGGATGACAGATCTTTGGTTCAACTGGAAATTTGGGAGATGTAATTATTTTGTGTATTATTTTAGGGAGTGATGTTTCTGTAGATTTGTGATGAAATTATTCAGGCCATCTGGCTTGTATTAATGCTTTCCTGCCTCCCTACGAAAAGTGGTATTTATAAGCAGTATAAATCACTGTGCAATGACTTCTTAAATGATCTAGTTTTGGTTTTAAATTGTTGCTTCTGTAGAGAAGGACATTTCCTAAGCAAAAATAAAAGAATGGCATTATGGATTTATGCCCTGGCGTTACTCATTTGTGAAGAGAATTATTTGGAAATACTGCATTCATTGGTATAAAAAAACCCCCTACATTAAAATCATCCTCCTGAGAGAGCTTTAAATTCCTTGTATGGAAAAATAGAAAATATTTTAAAATACTTAAGTAACAGAAGAACCAAATATTTCAAAACAAAACCAGAACTCACCTCAGTAACACCACTTACACTGAAACACAGAGTTGTATTGTCAACTAAGCTATTAAATTATGTCTGCAATCCTCATAAATGTTCATGCAAAGGATTTTACTTCCTCTGCAGAGAAAAGCAACCTAATTCGTAGACCTTTCTCTACTTAGCTTCTTTGTTTGCTGCCATAGCTGTAATGCCCTTTCTTTGAATGAAATGATGCATGCATTACTTGGGAAATAATGCTAGGTAAATTTATACTGTGCTGAAAGCAGTACCACAACAGATCCATCACTTAGCAGAGACTGGTGGCTGCATTTCTGAAGAGTTGCCCAGGGAGAAATTTTCCCCCATGGTTTTTAAATTACCATCTTTACCTTTTTGAATCATGAGTCTTCAGAAATGGTTTAAATCAATGAAAGGAAAAGTACAGATGTTTAATGGTATTTAGATGAGTTTTAAAAATCTCTTCAGGCATTGCAAAATGGTTCCATAGCTCCCTGTTTCAAAAGCTGACTCTTGGTTCCATTCCATTACTATGTACTGCTTGCAAATAAGAATTTCTTCAGATAATGGTTATTTTGCAGAAGTTCTGTTTAAAAATGGGTCGTTTAAATTTGATATTTGTGAAAATAATTTCAGTTGAGAAGGCTGTCCAAGTATATTATTCTACTTGCTTGATTCTTACCTGTACTATAAAAGTTTCATCAACACTTCTATTACAAAAACCACACATTCACAAAACTGACTTTTGCCAGGGAAATCTACTCCAGTTTTGAGTTTGGCCTATATAATTTTAACTTAGGCTCTCTTCTTAAAAAAAAAAAAAAAGTTTATTCTCAGTGGAGATAGTTTTCACTGCTTGACTTCTGAATTTTTGATGTTTTTAACATCTCTAGCATTTTAAAGATATGTTTAGGGGTTTTGATGTGATATTTTCATTACTTCTGATTCTTACACTTGACCAACATTGTGTTTTGGACAGTGATTACAAATGAGAGTTACATCTTAAATCTTCAGCTTTTCCAATATAAGATTATCTGTGTGGTTAATTTGCTCTTAATGATTACAATAAGTGCTGTGCAGAATTTAACTTCTGATAATAACTTATTATTATATAGAAAAGTATAGTTTAGATATTCTCTGTGAATGTTCCATTATTTTTTAAATTAATAAATTCAGTTAACTCTCCTAAGATAAAAATACACCTCACAAATTTCAGGTGGTCTTATCTCTCCCCAGTACATAATTATGATAAAATGTGCATCTTTGGCTATGTGGAGTATATAATTAATTAAGTATATGATTGAAGTGACACTAAGCTTCCTGGGGTCTTTGAGCTACCAGCTGTCCTGTTTAGCTTTTATTACCCAGATGAATTCTTAGTTACCGGGCCCCAGGGTAGGCTTAGGAGCATTGCAGCAATGTCCCTGGCAGGGACAACCAGGTCAAGTTGTAGACTTCCAAAATCTTAGTTTCCCAGAGAAGTCATCTGTGTTACTGACTCCATAAATGACATGCTTCTAAGAAAATGGCCTTTAGCTTATTTGGTAAGGCATATCAGCTTTTCTGAGTAGAAGATGCAAATTGTTTGGATTTCATCTGTCTAAACCAGAAGCTTTTTGCTCTAACTGTGAAGGAGCTCAACAAGGACGGGGCTTATCATTAACCACTCAGGGGCTGAGATGCCCGAGAGTTTTAGCAGATTAATGCTATCTTTCCATTAATGCTTAGATTACACATGGATCTCAGAATCCCCACATCTCGGCAGTGATAATAGTATCACTCTTCATGGCTGTTTCAAATCTTCAGGGAAAGATTACATAAGTTTTCAATAGCAGGTCTTCATTTTCTGGGTGGGATTTTTTAATATCTTAGAGAGGCCCTAAAAGTTATTTGGCAAATACCACAGGTAGGACAGCATGTTTATTAAGTAGTCCAGGAAAGTGCCACTTCTCAGGTTTTCTGTGCTTCATTTAGTTTTGCATTTGCTGTAGTTTAAAATGAAGTTTCTAATCTTTGTTTCCAGAAATAGCTCAGCTAGCTAACTGTGACAGTGGGACAGCAGAAACTCTGGAAGTGGATGAATCAATAAATGTAAGTTGTCATGTTACATTGCTGCTTTTGCTGAATCTGAGCAAGGAAAAATAAATGTGTTGTGTTTTCCCCAGCTGTGCCCTTTTCATTTGCTCCTGGTATGTATAAACAGATTGAGTAGACCAGTGGTTAATTCTCAGACTATCTTTGTGGTGCTCAACAGACAGAAGGGTTGCAAAAAATATTGGAACAAAACTTTCTACCTATATTCTTAGGTGTTGCAGTATCTGTAGTTTCCACAAAGTCAGTTCACCCTGTGGAATTTGTTTTACCAGAGAATCCACTGCTGCTTCCTTTATCTCTGTTTAATTAATGTATTTATTTTCCTTTTTGAAGGACTTTTAAACTGTTTCACAAAAAAAGTATTTTAAAAATCTTAAAACAGTCCATTTACATTGGCAGTGAATGCTCAAATTGAGAGACTGAACCAATCCAGTGAAGAGACGAGGAAGAATTGAGCAAGTTAGCAAATAGCCTAGATTCAGAAAGTTAGTTTGCAGCCTTGAAGGTTCCACACTGATCTTTTCAATCTGTGTTCAAAAATATTTCTCTACAATTATGTGGATTTTACAGTAATGTTTTGTCAGATGCTTGTTCAGGGTGGTAGAATAAAAAAAAAGTTGATGGAGCTGGTTGGGCTGAATATTGTCTTAAATGCTCTCTATTTAAGTTTTTATTTTTAAAAGCTGGTTCTTATACCTTGGATTTCAGTCAACAGAGAAGATGGAGTTCTAAAAACTTAATGTCAATTTTCAGTGTAAGTGGATAGAAAAAGGAAGTGCAGTTTTGGGGGATGCATAGGTAATTCAGTGCTATTTTACAGGTATTTATAAATGTTAGTAGAGTTTAAAATACAGGCATGGAGAATTCGTTAAACTAGTTCTGATATGCTACAGAAAAGACATCATCTTCTGGCACATGTCATATTATCTTGAGATAATTTCTGACTTCCAGAGTCAGATGTGAAGTGATGTGATGTTGTGATGTGAAGGATGTTGTATTTAGTCAAATGATACTGACAAATTGGAGAAAAGATAGAAAGAATGACTAGAAGACTTAACAGAAGTGCTGAAGTGCTTAAGAGAATCTAAGATGCAAACTGGCTTAGCAGTAGTTAGGAAATTGCAATTGTAAAGTTATCTGTGTTGTGCAAATGTTGAAGGAAGGATAATGCAGTGCAGTAAAGGAACTGGGAGGGGGATCAGTAAAACTGCCACCTTGGACCTCCTTGTCTACATTTTATTTCTGCCATGGTCAGATTTAGTAAAATGGGAAGGCAATGGTCAGCAAGTATCTGGTGGGATTCACAGAAGTCTCTAACTCTGGGTAGGAAATGACAGTAACGCCTTTACCAGAAGCCTTTGTGCATGTCTGCAGATAGCTGCAGTGTAACAGATAACTATTTAATTTAAAAAGCAGCTCTGCTTCAGGAGTCCTTTCTCCCTCTCTGTGCTAGCCCTGTGGCTAACTGGCCAGAGCTTTTAGGCGACTCATCACGCTGTGACAGCCTGGTGATGGATGTTTTTTGTTTACTCTTTAGTTTTCCCTGATTTTGAAAAAAATACTGTATAAACTTTGTTCTTTCTCCTCTTTTACTTTGAAGAGTTCTAATACCTCACTGAAGCTGCAGAGGAAACCTCGGGAAAGTGATTTTGAAACAATTAAACTGATTAGTAATGGAGCTTATGGGTGAGTAATCTATGAGTGCAACAGCTCTTTTTCATTTTATTTTTGCTTAACTTCCCATTGTTTCTTATAGCAGGGATGCTTATGTGAGGGAGTTCATTTGCTCTGCTCATTTTTTCATTCTGCTTTCCTTTTTTGTTGCTAATATTTGAAATTCTCAAGAAAAATGTTTTTGAAAGCCTGCTAGGCAATAATGAATTACTGTGTGCGCAGTAAATTAAAATCCTGCATATTACATCACAAGATATAATAGAAGTAGGTATCATGTAATGCCAAAGATGAAATCTGATTAAATCAAAAGGCAGATAGAAAGCCACCTTTAGAATACTGGAAAAAACCTTGTTTATTCAGATGTGAGACAGAATAAAACTGCATCTGTAGGGAGACAGATGGTTAAAAATGAATACTTACTTGACCTAAAAATACTGCTGAAGTAGAAACAAATTTTCTTAAGTAGGGCAGCGCTGTTTCGTGGACATCCTTTTATCCTCAAATTAACCAGTTAGCTTTTAAGGAATTGCTGTTACTTGCTTAATTTCTGGGAACTTGGAAAGTGCACAGCTTAATGCCCAGTGGTATGTGAGTCATCTGGAGATATCCTGTAAGACCAAGAGAAAGTTCTGTTAGCCTGGACCTTAAATGAACATAAAATGTTTTCTGGAAGTACTGTGCGGTGATCGTGTCTATCAGCAGGCAGAATTCTGTCTTCAGTCACCTTTTCTGATGAAATGCTATCTATTAGATTCTTGATTGGCTCATCCTCTGCACTGGAATGTATTGGTCTATGTAACCAGCAGGACCGGTAGGGTTGTATTGGTTCAAAAAAGAGGGTTTTCGATCTTTCAGTTAGGAGCCTACCACCGAATGAGACTGTCACAGCCCAGCAGTGGAGAGGGCTGTGCTGCTTTCCAGCACAGACTCTATTAGACAGTCTCTACTCTGTCCTACCTCTGCTTGATGTAGGAAGCAGCAGTGACCTGGCAGGTCTGAGCACTCTTCAAAGAGACCTTGGACGTAGAAGAGGGAGCACCTACAATCTAACCACTGGAGTTTTCTTGCCGTTTTGCTGGCCTGAGGCTAATAGATACAACAGTACTCTCTGATCACATTTAGTTAAAGGTAACCCAGAGCTCTGGGTCAAGAAGGCATTTAGTACTGCCTAGTAATGTTGGTCCTGATAGTTTGTGGAGGCTATTACTTGTGTTCAAACCTGCTTACTTAGCTCAGCAAAAAGCCTGAAGGAAACAGCATAATTTGCATTAAAGTTACGTAAATACCAAATGCAACTACTCGCTAGTCAGCCTCTGCACAATTAATTTTCTCAGAATTTCTCCTTTGGCAAACTCATTACTTACCATATGCCAGTGTCTCCCAATTACCCCAGGACTTCAAAAGCCTTTTTTCCAGCAGTTAGCAGTAGCTGCTGCTCCCCTCCCTGGCTGCATCCTTTTCTCCTTCTCATGGCAGATGCTTAGTCCCCTCCGTTCCTCCTTTCATCTCCTACCTAATTTCCTCTTTGTCTTACTGGAGAATGATAAGCATAACAGTGTGGGGTGGGTCCCTGTCAGAGGAAAGGGTGTCTGAGTCACTATACTTGCCCAGCTTCCAAGCAGTT
This sequence comes from Buceros rhinoceros silvestris, assembly GCF_000710305.1. Classification (NCBI taxonomy): domain Eukaryota; kingdom Metazoa; phylum Chordata; class Aves; order Bucerotiformes; family Bucerotidae; genus Buceros; species Buceros rhinoceros. Next base: position 13,802 of record NW_010419308.1, read on the forward strand.
TAAGGATGCTAAGGGATGGGTAGAGGAGGGAGCAGCTGCAGAAGGACAAGCTGAAACCTGCAGTACAAGGCTCACTGCCTGGTCAGAGGTTCAGTAAGCCTGTGGCTCTTGCTTCATAGATGTTACATTCAGAAGGAGCCTTGATGAGACACTAAGAAATACAGATGGGAGGGAACTGTCCGTTTGAAACCAGAGTCAAGTAAGGAGCTGAAAAGCTGGAGAAGAAAGATAAAAAGCCATGGCTTTCTGTGGCACATACAACGTAGGCATGTAGGAATTCTTTTTCCTCATGTTTGTGGCAGGGAAAAGCAGTATTTATGAAATACCTTTTTAATGCCAGTAGTGTGCAAAATTGGCAGTGTGGATGTTGTAAAAATTGTGTGGATAAATTTCTGAGGAAAAGGAGAGCTGATAGAGGGTGAAAGCTTGGAGTGCATCCAGGTTCTGCCTGAATCATTATAGCCCTTAGCAAATGTTAAACAGGTAGGCGGGCAGGTTATACTTGGTAGTATTGGAAGTGGAAATAATAGAGTGCTATTACTTCCATCTTTAAGCAAATGGTAACAAAGTAGATTTTTTTGGTTTGTTTTTTTGTTTTAAATGGTTGCTACCTAGAAGAAAAATCAAGAAGAAAGAAAACAAAGGTACAGCCTCTTACTAATTAATACAGCGGGAAAGGAGCACACTCAGTGGAACTATGAGACAATACACTTTCAAAATGTATTTGCTCACTTTTAAAAGGTGATTTTGACAACTAGTCTCTACCCCCCCAGCTACTGTAGGTTGAGGAGTCTGGTGCTCCTGAATTCTCTAGGATATCACTTTTTCAAAAGTGTCTCTGTGCTTGAAGATCTCTACTGTGGTATGTCAGATGAGTGGTACCATAATATGGACAGACCACATTTTTTAATCTCTATTAAAGTGAGGTTTTTTTTCCGTTGGCTTTGGTATGATTGGTGGTTCATTTACTCAAAAGTTATGGTGAAGTTTACAGGTGAACATGTTCTAAATGACCTAAATCCTCTTTAACTCATCTACAAAATGGACTGTAATAAAGCAATAATACCTGTTCCATCTGTGAATACAAGGCGATAAAGTGCCCCATAGGCATTCATTGCATTTTATTTACAAGTATAAGCAGCTGAAAAAAATCATTGTTATGCACAAGGATTATTTTTTTCCTTTCCGTGTTTTTCCAGGCCATTAATTTTTTGAAATAACCTAAACGTCTGTGAATTCTGCCTGTGCTTCATTGATTTATTCTCAAAGAAATGTCAGTGGGCATATTTTGTGCTCTGACTTATTAAAGTTTCAGAATGCTATTGTAATATTTATTTTAAGGGTATAATGGAGGGTTTAATTCTGAACCAATTTTTTACAAAAACCCTATACATTCTGCTGTCTTTGATTTTCTTGTGGTAGTTTTTCCTTCATTAGTGTAATGCAAATCTCTGACTGCCTGACAGGGTAATTGTTGGTCTTGGCATGCTGTAGCAGAGATTTGTCAGATACGTTAAACTTGATGAGTTTAAACTATTGGTTTTGTGAAGGTTTGAGTAAGTATCTTAGCAGTTCTCTGCTTATACTTGATTGGGTAAACTCATTTGTAGTGCAATTAAATGGCTGTGTAGTAGATGAGGTGTATCAGGCTTTTGGGAATGGCTAGGAATATACAAGAAGTTAAACAAGCTGTGAATCAGTAAACATTTAGGATGCTGGCCAAGTCACTAACGGTTTCACAAGCTGTCTATCTGACTTTTCTGCCAACCAAAACTTTTCATACTTCTAAATTTTAAACTTTTACTGCAATCACAGCGGCATTTTTTCCATATTCCAATTTATAAGAGGTAGCAGGTAATGGTCCATCTCCTCAAGTTGGCATCAGCCTCATTTCCTGAACCAGTTCAACAAATAAAGATAACATTTGATTTTAGGGAAGAGAGTAATGTTAGTTCAGTTGCTCTTCATGAATTTATAACTTCATGTGCTGAAAGAAAATACACGATACATGTGCCTGCCTAGCATGCTTTTACTTGGACAAAGATGGTAATGTCAATATGTACGTGACATACTGGCTAATAGTGTTGCTTGATAAATTCAACCACTCTAAGGCAGTGTTGACTTGAGCAGCTGCTGGCCCTAACCTGTGAGTACCTTTTCTGCTCAGTTTACAGTACTTGCTCAGGTGTAGTTGCATTGGGAATGGGACTAAGAAAGTTAACCAGCTGCAGAATAACACCCCATCCATCAGGTTAATTTATCGTCAGTGTGGCAGTCACCAGTTCAGAAGTGGAAGGGGATAGGGGGAAGCATGGCTTTGTAGGTTTCCTTAAGTGGCACCAGTTCTCAATGGACTACAGGTCTACTAAACTGTATTCCTTTCCTTTTCTCTTTTCCTCTGTGGGTGACTGGCCTACGCAGAGTAAGAGGCTTTGATTCCTAGAAGCCCATAGCTTTAAAGAGC
>NW_010419308.1:16338-36684 GCF_000710305.1 Buceros rhinoceros silvestris
AGAGCGGTTTAAATAGCAGAGGCTGGCAATTTAATTCCTATGCTATGGATCTTATATTCATCATTCATTGTGGACTTACTCAGAATTATGAACTTTGAACTCATGCACTTTATCATCTTAGGCTGAACCTCACTTCCCAGTACAGCAGAGGCCAAGTGCTTTATATTGCCTTTGTAGCTAATGTGTTTTAGGATCTAATATTCGCAGCTAATGCAGTCCTCTTGGTAGCAGAGAAAAGTTGTTAATCATGTTGAAGGTCGTAAATTCTGCCTTTCCTGAATGTGCAGCATGCTACAAATTGTTGAGGAGCAAAATCTCTCAAGTGTTTCTTTTGCAAATAAAGTTTACCCATATGAAGTCCAGGCAGCAGCTTCATAATTTTTCATCTGCATTTACTAGCTGCCATAAAGACAGAAAGTGCTGCCGTTATGTTTGGAGAAGTGGGTTTATTAGTCAAAATTTGTGTAACAAGAGACTAGGGCTAGTACCAGCTGTTAGAGCAGGATGACAGCCATAGTGTTCTCTGCTTAAGACGGCCAGCTTCTCATTTGCTTCTAGGCAAACTAGGGTAAATCTGAATACTGCTGAGAGGAGACTGTGTGCATTGTTTCGGGGCTTGGAAGACCTACACCTCACTACATGCTCATGTTAGGAGTGCTGCAGTGCTTCAGGCAGCATTTCCCCCTGTCCCCAAGTAAGTCTGATCTGGACATGGGCATTGCCTAGCTAGGAGTTGCTGCAGTGCTACTTGTAAATTCTGATCTTAATTAACTGTCCATAAACTTTACCATATTGCTGTCACATGATTCATAGCCTCACAAGTGGCTCCTCTTCGCTGGAGGTAACATCAGGTGTAATTCCAGGTAGCACAGAATTTAGCCGTCTGTTCTTGGGACTTGCGAAAATGAGACATAGCTGGTGGTGTGCAACTGTAACTTCTAAGCAGCAAGTGCCGTACCTGTGTTTCCACAAGGAGTTCAAGGTCCTTTGACAAATTAGAGAATCAGGTCGAAGCAAGTGATACAGCTACATTAGCTTCAGACACTGAATGTAGACTAGACCCAGTTAAATGCTTTGGCCTTTTTTTTTGGTCATCTTAACACATGTGTACAGTGTTTTATATTTGTGCCTAGCTAAAAGTATTTTAGAGATACTTTTTCAAGCTGAGACTTATGTTGGAAGTGGAATAAGGTAATGTTTGGGCAATGCCAAAGTTTATGAATTTTCCTATTTCTCTTGAAAAGTAAACTTTTTTTGCTTTGTTAAAGTACAGAGCACTTGTGTATCTGTTGAGATCCATACAGAGAAATGGGAGAATGTTTTGGAAATGTCTGCTTGCCACGTTATGAAAATAGAAAGGGGAGAGGTAGGAAAGCAGATTCTTCCTTTGAAACCATAGGAGGCTGCAACATTACCACTCTGATTGTGGCTTTGCAGGCTGATAGCACGTACCTCTGTCACTAAATGGACTGACAGGGTGATCAAATGCTCTGGATGTTCTTAATACATTGCTCAAGTGTATTTAAATCTCAAATTTACTGTTGTCTTTATAATAAACTTAAAATCATGAGCAGCATTTAATGATCAAGGGCGAAAAACCGGAAGTATTGTGCTCTCTCTTAAAAGCACATGCAAAACAAAGATAAACTTCCATCTAGTGCTCTGGCTGTAGCATTCTGAAAAATAAAGAATAGAGATAGATGTGGGAAAGTGGGATCAGTGCCAAGATTAGGAGCATGTAGGAAAATGACAGCTTGAAGGAGTGAATGAAAACTAGAAGGCCATCACAGTCTACATAAGCTGTTACACAATAATTGAATCATACTTCAAAGGTAGAAAATCAGGGCTCAAAATTACCCAAAACAAAGTTGTTATGTGCTGGAATTCACGGTGGCTGTTCCCATCATTTTACCTCAAAGTTCATAGTTGTGTCTCAGCAGATGTGTGCTTAACTCCAGCCTTTTCATTTAGATTAAGTTGAAGCCAAATGTATGTGCAGAAATAAGATTTCCTGAGTTTGGGGGTGGTGAATTTGTTTGTTTGTTTGTTTAAATTTATACGACTATTTAATTGGGGTTTTTTGAGACGCTTTAATTTTCTGTTCATCATTTTGCTGACATTTCATCAGATTCTAATAAGTTTTTTCAAACCATGGGAACTGAGAACACCAGTGTAACAGGCAGTTGTGGACACAGTTGTTGCAGTTTGCATAGTTTAGTGTGCTGATAGGCTGATTTGATGCATCTCTGCTGTGAACTGGAGTGTCATGGAGGAAGAAAGGAGGTCTTCTGCAGGAATGACATGCTGCTGGCTAGGGCATAGTTTTCTTTGTAACGCATAAATGCTGTTTGGGGTTACTGTGATCAGAGGATGTAAATAAATGATGCGACACATTTTTATATGTCGAAAATCATTTAGAAGCACCTTATGTAGCATAAACTATGTAAATGTGAGAAAGATGATTGTGGTGCAGTTGTCTCATCTGATACACTTGAGCTAAACAGTTTTTGCTGAGGAATTGTAGGTAATTGAATCCTAGTGTAAAGTTATACAGTTACCTGCCTGTGACTGTAAGACTGGAGAATGCAATTTAGAAAGGTGGGAAAAGATAGCCAGCGTGACCCAGTTATTTACTGGACTAGATGGTCCTTAGAACTTACTGGTTCTTCATCTTTAAATATGGTAGTAATGACCCTACAGTTCCACATGATCTACAGAGGGGATTTATTAAGATGGTGTATTAATATCCTCTGGTTAATACCTGTCTTTCAAGGGTTCCATCTTCATACATACAAATTAAAGCTCTGAGAAACATCTGCATGCTGAGTCCTTAGACAGTCCTTAGTTCATTCATATAACTATCGTTGGAAGGACTGTGGCATCAGACACCTGAAGGGCTCGCTTTTCTGTGTGCCAGGAGTGCACTTTCCTGTGTGTGCAAGGGGACTGAAATAGGGAAAAGAAAAAGATTAAATTACGAAGGAAAAGGAAATTAAGGACTAACGAGAGATAGCAACAAATGCAAAAGGAAAACCAGGATGTCCGGGAAAGAAGAGTAAAAGAAGAAAGTTGTACTGAAGGGGTGGAAAGAGAAGTGAGTACGAGGAGAGTGGTGGGAAGACGTGCAAGAGGACAAAAGGTGTGAAGCCAGCCGGGAGGAGTACTGGCGCATAACTTGATCTTTATTCCAGTTTGGGAGAGGCAGAAAGGAGTGAGACTTGGTAGGAGGCATGAAGGGTGGGGGTTTGTCTTGGGTTTTGCCCAAGGTGGTTTTGCCCTACTTTCATAACGCCTCACACTCACACAAGAACAAGGGATTAATGAATGCTTTTGGAAGGAGTAAGAGAAAATTTCTAGTCTAGAAAAAGTTTTCGTTCACAAAGGAAAGCAGAAATGATTTTTTCAGTGCCTGTAACTTTGGTAGTTGTGGGAAGATCTTCACAGAAACAGGAAGGGAAGAATTGCTTTTTGTGTTTAAATAAATAGTTATATGCTGCTAACTGTACCTTGTGGGGACAAATTGACTTTTAAAAGTGCATGATTGAGTCCCATATTCCCCCACCTCCCATCTTCTCCTTTTAGTCCTTTATTTCCATAAATACTCACTGCTGTGGTACCTATAAACTGGAGATGCTATAAGCATTAAATGCTACAAAGTAATTTCAAGCAAGGTAGATGTTTTCAGGATTTTCCTTGAGGGATTTTGAGAAATGCAGCATTACTGTCCTGTGTCAGTGTTTCATAGCAGGGTGATTCCTTCTCCTGAGCCTTGAAGGAAAGAAGGCTTGTCCACATAAGGTTCTCTTTCACTTTGCTTTTCTCACCTTATGTAGCTAGGCTTACAGGAAACTTTGTGCCCATACCCCAATGGAAATTCTGCATGTCAAGATACATCTTAATCCCACATAACCATGTGGTTAACGCAGTGATCTTTGTTTCAAATTACCTGCTGGTGACCTACCCCTAATACAGATTAAAGCCAATGTCAGGGATTGAACAAGAGCAGAAGATTTTACATCTGGGAATGAGGGAGTCACCTCATCGAACAGCTTCTGAGCAGTCTTCATGAGAAACCTGTGAAATATATTAAAATCCCCTGGACGGAGTCTGAGTCATAATTACCTGACAGCACACTTACAGAATATGCATTTATTAGAATGATTTATAATATTGTGCCATTGCTGGGTTTTGTATATAATCCTTTGTTGATGGAAGTGCTCAAAATCTGCCTGAGCTGAGAGCATATGCTATATATGTTGTTTGCTGCAGGGAGCAGGGAGTTGTTTGTTTTAAGTTTGTATACTAATTTGTGTTGACTGAAACTAATCCTGGTTATGAAACAAAGTGAGGTTTGTAGCAATTCTTTAATGTGAAAGACAGATCAGCTGCATTAAATTAAAAATAAGTCTTCTATATAATACATAAACAGGTTTTTTAAAATATATTTACTTATTGTAAAAAAGAAAGTATTTTAAAGTAAATTTTTAATAGTTATACAGACTTTTTTCTTTTTCTCTCTCATTTGAACTTTGTCAGTGCGGTTTATTTTGTGAGACACAAAGAAACCAGACAAAGATTTGCCATGAAGAAAATTAATAAGCAGAATCTCATCCTCCGAAACCAGATCCAACAGGCCTTTGTTGAGCGTGATATTCTGACATTTGCAGAAAATCCATTTGTTGTCAGCATGTATTGCTCCTTTGAAACAAGACGTCATTTATGCATGGTTATGGAATACGTAGAAGGTAAAGTTCCTTCTGTAAGGACTGTAATTGTAAGTGTCTTAGCATTCAAAGTTAATATGGAAATGCTCTTTGCTTTTCTGCAGTTCAGATTTTCATTAGCACGTTGAGGTGTTTGTAATAGTTACTTTTATAAAGAAAGAGGGTGGAAGAAGCAATTTGAAAAGGTGCTGAAGCTGAAGGAAAACAGTGGAGAGAAGTAGAGCAAGATGAGATATCCAAGCTACAGTTGTGTGTACTTTTTTTCTTGATCCCCCCACCCCCATATTAAGTAGCAGAAAAACCTATTTTTTTCCAGCTGAATCCTTGTACTGCTTGCTCCCAGCTTCATACTGTGTTTCCAGTACAGTAGTTGGTGGGTTACATGTACCATTGAGTTATCTAACTGGAAAATACTTATGACTACAGATTGTGTCTCTTTCTGCAGCATATATGGATTATACTGATATACCTCAGAATTTATAGCATGATCTTGAACATTTTTCCCTTTTCCACAGGTGGGGACTGTGCTACTTTGATGAAGAATATGGGTCCCTTACCTGTAGACATGGCAAGAATGTACTTTGCAGAGACCGTTCTAGCCTTGGAATACCTTCATAATTATGGAATTGTACACAGAGATTTGAAACCAGACAAGTATGTATAGAATTTAACCAAAAAAGAACTTTGAAATTGTTAGATTAAATAGGAAAGGGGAAAACTTGCTTCAAATGTTTTTGAAAATGTTTTAATTGTGAATATCACGTAGATTCACAATTTCTGCAAAATATTTGAATTTTCATTACCTACAGTTACAGAAAATGCATTTTTTTCCAAAAGAACCCTTTAAAATTTTCTGTCTTAAGGTGGAAGAGACTACCAGAGTACCTGAAAATCCTGCACTTACTCTTCTGGCTGAAATGGAGGGAAATGCGCTTTGGTCATTACAGAAAAGATCTTTCAAAATATGCTTAAAACAGGGCTTAATACAAAGTATAGTCAACTTGCAGATATTTGCATATATGAAGACAAGATTGACCAGATTGAGAAATCTTTTCTGTTGCATGAGCTTTGGGGTTTTTCCTTCAATATTTAGAAATACAATAGTGCTCCTATTCATGTAAATAACATTACAGCAAGTAGCTGCAGTAAAAAGCGTGGCGTTTGCACCTACATTAACCTTCTCCTGTTTCACTTTAAAAAAAAAAGAAAAAAAAGTAAAAAACAATTGGAGTGACAGTAGCTTTATAGCATGGTACTTCAGGCCAGTGTAGTATTAGTTCCTAACTAACTGAATACCTGAGGTTTTTTTTCAAATGAATGACCCAGCTTGTTATAGACAGTAAAAGTTCTCGCTTCAAAAGTGACATTTATTCTGTTCTAAGTCTTTCAAATAATGTGTGTTTCTTTTTCTTCAAAGCATCTAACATTCAGCTCTCAACACTTGTATGGTTCTATAAGATGTTGTGCAATTGCACATAAAAAGCTTATTTATATCTGGTAACAGTAAACAGTGTAAAACCGTCAGATTTTTAACCTGTTTATTTTGTACCTGGTTAAATTACTTTATAAGCTGTCTTTGTATTTTGCAGTGCTAATGAAACATTTTCCTCTAAATATAACAGTAATAAGCACATATCAGTGATAAGCACATAATGTTGCATTATCTCATAGATGTAACTTCAGAACTTTCTAATTTTTAGTTTATTGGTAACGTCCATGGGCCATATAAAGCTTACAGACTTCGGCCTGTCAAAGGTGGGGCTAATGAGTTTGACTACCAATCTGTATGAAGGCCACATTGAGAAGGATGCCAGAGAATTCCTTGACAAACAAGTAAGACTCAGCCTTTTTCATTTCTACATTGAGTGGTCAAATGAAGTGATATTTTTACTGCCAGAATGTACCATAATACTGTATAAACTGTTATTGGTGTTCCAGTTGTGTGTGTCAGTTACTTTTACTGATGCCCTGCAGATTATTCTAGGCTTTTTTCTTTCTATGTTAGAATCTGTTAGTAAGATGAACAACCTAATTGTGTGCAAGTTAATTGGTGAGAGAGACAAATGGAAAGCTGTTTTATAAGGAATTCAGAAGTCTCAGCAGAGTACTTCTGGAGCTCATGATGCTTTGTACAACCAGGGGTGCTAAAATCCTAGTTATGGCCCATTTCCTTTCAAGCATGCCTCATTACCATTGCTCACAATCTGTTCACTGTAAAAGTTACTTAAGATAAAACCGTCACAACTTTCATGTAAAGATAAGGATATGTTTAATATAAAATATTTGCTGTGATGGACGTCTATGTATGAAATGCAACCTTTGCAAGACAGATACGCAAAGGTTGATTATAATGCCTGTAAGTGTAGCAAGGTCATTCTAAAAACATAAACCCTTACGCAAACTCAGCAGACTAAAGTCTACTGAATTCCATTTTTGTATATTTCTGTATTATTTTGTATTTCAGGAGTTGTGAATTATGTGACATAGTTCAGTTAGACTTGTTTTACCATCATGCTTATTTTCCGCTTTTAGGTCTGTGGTACGCCTGAATACATAGCTCCTGAAGTGATACTGAGACAGGGTTATGGAAAACCAGTGGACTGGTGGGCTATGGGTATTATCCTTTATGAATTTCTTGTTGGATGTGTGCCATTCTTTGGAGATACACCAGAAGAGCTGTTTGGACAAGTAATCAGTGGTGAGGATCATCACTAAAACCCACAAATTTCTTAGCTTGCAGTGAAACATTTCGATTAATAGTTATGTTCGGTTAATAGTAATGATATTTACAACTTTAATGATAGACCAGGTTTTCAAGCTAGTTTGCTCAAAAACTATTATTGTAATATTGTAATACACAACTTGCTGTCAAAGCAACAAGAATAAATTCGGATTAAAAGCTGAACTTACTGTATTTTGTTGCTAAGTATGGAAATACAGTGGAATATAAAGGTTAAGCTGCACTGTTTGGAGAAGAAAAGCAGTATTAGTAGAAAAGTAGTGCCACTATGGCGCAGAGATTTCAGCCTTTAGTAAAGAAATTATACCAGAGAATAAATGGTTAAAATAAATTTGCCTAAATGGAAAAATGCCTCATGGCACAATGAAGAAATTAACAAAGATGTAATAAAACTAAAACAAATGTCTCCCAGATAATAAATAATGAGAAGGAGAAGGAAACAAATTCGATTCACAGATTGTTAATGATTTCATTGGTGATTGTTGTAATGTAATGTTATTTCTGTAGCAGCTGTTCTTCTTCCATTTAAAATTCAATAACCTTTTAGATTGAAACCTGCAAGCTGACCCTAAGTATTGTTATGAGGCTTGTGGCAAAACTGAGTGACAATTAAACAGAATTGTTTACTATCCTACCTGCCATTTCCATAAATTTCCTGGATGCCTAGATCTAGAGGGCGTCTATTTATGCCAAAAGTTTAACAGAACAGTGCCTCTGTTGCTGAGTGTTTCCCAGTCTGTTTTAGGGTGTGTTTATCCAGTAGATAACACCGGGGGGAAAAAAAAACACAACAACCTAGCATACAACAAAACCCCAACAGAAACAGAACTAACGGCATCTCTGGTTCCTTATTCTCTGAGGAGGCAACAAATCCCGGGAGTCACTCTGTCATCATCTCACTTTTCCCCATCTCTGAAGTGGAAAGCCAGACTTGTTTATAAACTGTAATGAAAGGGATTTGTGAGTTGCCTCTAGAACTTGACCTCTTTATACAACACCCTAGCAGTTCATGGATTTATAACCTTTTCTGATGTGATACTCTGAGGCCTGAGTGGCAAGGAGAATCAACTGTTTAATTAACACAAGCGGCAAATGCTGGCTTTGTTCTGGCTGCCTTACAGCTGCAGTGTGTATTCATGTTTTATTTTCGAAATCTGATTTAAACGACAGTGGAAGCTGTAGATAGGCAAACATGGGAATAACTCATGTTTTTATTGCATTTCCAGACACATGCACATGTGTGTCTATCTTTATGCTCTCTTGACTGGGAGAAGGGAGGGAATAGTCTGAAATTAGGACAAAATTTGTACTTTAGACTTTATTTCGCAAGTGGCATTAATTTTACATTTTGTAAAACAAATTGTTATGTGTTAGAGTCTAGCTGATACTCCTTTAAGTGACTTCATCTGTTTGAATGTGTCCGTTTATCTTCCAGAAATTATCTGTAGAAGTGTACACTTGTAAACTTGATCTGTTCCTACTCACTCTCCAAGAGCTGGAGAGCTGTTGATCAGCGTAGCTTCTTGTGTTGATGTTGACTTGTCACTTTGTTTTCTTCTATTTTAAATACCCTTGCTTACTGAAATGATTCTTACTGTCAGTATCTTCAGGATAACTCTCTTGTTGGATAAGTTTCCTGTGCTAAAATACATTGTAGTCAACTGTAAAAACCACGTTAAAGAATCCGAACTATAGCCTAGACGTGTATTGTGGTTTCTGGGGTGTCATCTACATTCTATCTGAAAATCTACTTTAAAATCTTGTCCCCTTATCCTTCTTCATTGTAGGTTGCCTATCCTGTCCCAAGTTGCTTGAGTACAACTGTGGGAGGCCTCAGTGTAAACTTAGATGCCTAAAATGATCAGGGTTGAAAATTACGCTCTAGAAACAGGTCACATTTCTTTGGGAAACTCTGAAATACAAAGATTAACCTTGTGTGTAGCTTGTGATGATTATTTCTTCAATGATGATCCTTTTGAAGGAAAAGTTTAGATCATATAATGACAACAAAATCCTTAACAGCATTCCGTATTTCCTGAACTCCTAGCATTCTCTTTCACTGGTGCCAAAATCCTTGTACCTCACAAGAAACTACTGCAGAGTTTGACATTTGTGGAGGCAATTTCTGCTAAATAAGACAAAACTTCCTCTGTAAGCTGTTATCAACATCACGATCACATTGAAATTGGCACACTTTTCCATTGATTAATTTACATGAAAGTTTGGCTGAATTTTTATTCATCCTTACTGCAGAGTTTAATATCTTGATCACGTGGTTTAGAACCAACTTGCTGTGAAGTGCAAAAGCCTTGCTAGTGTAAGTGTCAGAAGAGTGAGGTGATTTTCTGCAGTATGGGACACTTAGAAAAAAGCTCCATTGGCATGTATCTCTCCAAATCAGTGTTCAATACGTTGACCTTAGTCATGGATGTAATGATTTCAGTGAGTCTGCTAGCATTAGAGAAGGATTACAGATGTGAGCGGTGACTGCTGGGTCAGGTCAGCTGTGTCCATCTTAACAGCAGTTTCCGTGGAACAGAACTGAAATTTAAACCATGATTGGGAGGGTGGGGGCCAGAGAGAAGGGACTGCATACAAGTAGCTAGTATTTTGCAGTAGTTTTTCATGAGCCAAGCATTCCTGTATTCTGTTGTTAAACACTGGTTTGGGTTAAAGGATATTTCGGAGGAGAAGGGGAACATAACCATGTGTTTATGGAGTCTGTATACAGAGTATAAAAATTGGAAGTATTTGTTGTGGAACAACTTGAAGTTGCCTTAACCCTGACTTTTCTGCTAGCTTACTATGAAAGCTTTGAATTGGGATCAGACTTCAGTAATAACAAACAACTTTCTGTTTTGCTAGATGAAATCAACTGGCCTGAAAAGGATGAAGCACCACCTCCAGATGCCCAGGATCTGATTACCCTGCTCCTCAGGCAGAATCCTTTGGAAAGACTGGGAACAGGTTAGGAAGCAATATTTCAGATTGCTAGTGTGCTAGAAATAGGTTCTGTATTTGGCATTGGGAGCTTTTGTTCACTTACTTGTTTTGCCTGGGAAGCATGCCATTATAGCAGAGGGTATTTTATATAGACTCAGACCAGTAATAAGAGCTTAACAAGTTGGCGACCATCCTTTTGTTGGAGTTTACATGCAGTCATTTTGCATTTGCTCTTATTTTAATTTGATAAATAGAACAGAAAATTCTCAAAGACCCAGTTAGCCATTGGATGGAGTTCCTTCATTAAATACAGTATTAAATAACACAGAAACCGAGAAGGGAAATCAATGCCCAACTGATGTATCTTTTTTTCATAAGTATCTTAGCTTGGCGAATTAGTTCCTCCAGGCTGTAGGGTAGAGGATGAGTACTCACTAATTATTCAGAAATTATTGTCTGAGGTTGTTTTGTGATATGTCTTGTCATTCTTATTCAGCAAGCCCTACTGCCTTGTCTGAAAAAGAATATAATCAATAGTGTGAATCTTACAGAAGTAAATGGTTATGGATATATTGTGAGACCACAAACTGCCAGCTTGTTCCACATGATCATTCAGTGCTGTGCTCTTTCCATTCGGAAAGAAAAATCTGGCATGTGGTATTAGGAGCAGTGAGGCTGCATAGGCTAATGAAAGCACTGCCATGTGCGTTTGTGTAATAGACTTTATTTGTTAGCCGATGGAGCGGGATTTATTTGGGAATTTGGGTGAGGGGCAATAATGAAGAATGCCACACATGATTTTTGAAGTGTTAATATATGGGAACCCTGGTTACTGATGGCCGTCCCACTGGGCAGAGCAATATGTAAAAAGCAGCAAAAAAAAAAAAAAAGCCTCCTAACATGAGAGATGCTGAATATAAAGCTGTAGTCTTATTTATTGTGCATACTGTGTTTCATGATTATAAATGCATTGGGGATACTAAGGAAACCAAGTGGTAGGTTGAATCAGCATGAGAGTGCCTGGAAAACCGCTGGCAAAACTGAGTCCAGTGGTCAGATTGTGCTGCGTATTTTTAGAGCTAATATAAAAAGGAGCTTTAGGAATCATTTCATAACTGTCCTTACCACAGACACTCAGGGGGAATGTGAATATAACCTAGACTCCAAGTACTATTGATGTGGTCCCAAACAACAGGTCTTCCTCTGGGACATGCCAGTGTGACTGAGATGAGTGAACAGCATGTCCCTTTCTCCCTTAGCATCTGGGATGGATCTGTGTGAACAGCCCTTAGTCTTTACTGTAGCTGATGATCTGGAGTAAGTGGCATCCAGGAAAATTTGTTGTTTTCCCTTGCCCCATTTTGAAGAAGAGTGAAGGAGGTGTCGTGCCCGAGTCAGCTTCTCTACTTGCTACCTGCCTTCATCTGCTGCAGGGGGCGCTGCTGCTAAATGCAAAATCAAGAGCTACAACTAGTTCCATTCCCTTGTTTTATACTGCTTTCAGATATTGTGTCACTGACAGGATGCTTTTTCCTGATAAACACAGTGTTAATTCAAGGCTATAACCCTGTGAGAGGCCGGATCAGAAGCTGATTGCAAATTCTGGCTTTTGTTACAGCTGTTTCAGAAAGTGAATTGGCTACAGTGAGGCAGGCTTAACCTGTAATGGTCAGTGTCACTACATGAAGCATCTGTGCAGCTCATTTACAGGCTGATTTCTTTTGACTGTGTACCGTCTCTCAAGAGCTGTCAGTCTGAAGAAGGAAATCAGGCAGCCATTTCTTTGAAGCACTGAGGGGTGTTCAGAAACAGCAACAAAGTTTTTTTAAGTGTCAGAAGCAACTCACAGAAACGAAGGCTGCAATGTGACAGGTCCCATGGGTGCACTGGAAAGTAGCACAGTTTATCCCAGGTTCCGCCATACATTTCAAATGACAACCGTATCTATTTAATAGGTATTAGCTAGCTGTATAACACTCCATGAAAATTGTAATTGTGTATTTGCTCAGGAGACCTTGAGTGCATAGTCAAATTGAAGGAGAGAGAGAGATAGTAGTTTTGGAGAAGGAAAATGCAGAAAAAAGACCTTTTGGGGTTTGAAGTGTCTGATACCAATCGAGAATTACACAGTTCTGACAAAATATCCCATTACTGTGCTCAGAGAAATGTTTAGTCCTTGGCTAGTGACTTAAAATGAGAATTATTTTGGTTTCATTTGGGGTGATTTGGCTTTTATGCATTTTTCTCTGATGCAGTTAGAAAAGCAAAGAATCCAACCTAGAAATCTTGGCAGTCTCTCACTTAAAAACCGATCCTGGTGACTTCACACTTTTTCTATGGCTGTCTCCTGACTTAGCCTTGACAGGGAAATCTACATGCTGTGTCAATGGGGTGAGTTGACATTGGCTAGCCAATAGGTGCCCACCAAGCCACGCTGTCACTCCTCCTCAAGTGGTCAGGGGAAGAAAATATGATTAAAAGGCTTGTGAGTTGAGATGAGGATTGGAAGATCACTCAGCAGTTTGCCTCATGGGCAAAACAGACTCAACTCACGGAAATTAATTAATTGCCAATTAACAACAGAGTAGGATAATGAGAAATAAAAATTTAATCTTAAAACATTCTCCCCTCACCCCTCCCTTTTTCCCACGCTCATCTTCACTCCGGAATTCTCTGCCTCTTCCCCCACAGCAGCACAGGGGGATGAGGAATGTGAGGTGTGGTATAGTTCATCACATATTATCCCTGCTGCTCCTTCCTCCTCACTCTCTTCCTCTGCTCCAGCATGGTGTTTCTCCCATGGGAGACAGAACCCCATGAACTTCTCCAGTGTGAGTCCTTCCCATGGGCTGCAGTTCTTCACAAACGGCTCCAGCATGGGTGCTTTCCAGGGAGTGCAGTCCTTCAGGAACAGACTGCTCCAGCATGGGTCACTCATGGAGTCACAAGTCCTGCCACCAAATCTGATTCTGCATGGGCTCCTCTCCACAGGTCCTGCTAGGAGTCTGCTCCAGCATGGGCTCTCCACAGCCTCCTTCAGGCATCCATCTGCTCTAGCATGGAGTCTTCATGGGCTGCTGGTGGTTATCTGCTCCACCGTTAACCTCCATGGGCTGCAGGAGCATAGCCTGCCTCACCACAGTCTTCATGGGAATCTCTTTTCCGGCACCTAGAGTACCTCCTTCCCCTCCTTATTCACTGGCCTAGGTGTCTGCAGAGTTGTTTCTGTCACATATTCTCACCACTCTCTTCCAGCTGCTGTTGCACAGCAGTTTTTTACCCTTTTTTAAACATGTTAGGACAGAAGTACTGCCAGTGTCATTGATGAGCTTAGCCTTGGCCAGTGGTGAAGCAACTTCTCTTGGGCCAGCAGACATTGACTCTGTTAGACGTGGGGGCAGCTTCTCACAGAAGCCAACCCTGCAGCCTTCCACTACCAAAACCATGCCACATAAATCCAATACAATCAAGTGGGCAGTAACTCTTGCTGAAACAACATTTTAGAATTTATGCTTCCTAATAACATCCTTGCCCTCCAGGATAAAAATTCCAGTATTTCATTCTGTTCTTATAGTTGTTTGCTAACTTGAAACTGGTGTAATTGTTTAACACACATTATAACAACTAGACAGTAATCGATAGGACGATAAATATAATACAGAATTGTTTATTACTGCCCTAAAACACAAAAAGGAGAACCCGGTCAGCAAACACTATTAATGATCATTCCTCATTACTTTCTAACTTGTACTTACTCATCTAATGCACATAATTATTTTTATGGCTACTGCTACTGTATTTGATGTATCCGACTAATGTGTTGCTGACAAATAATAATTAGTATATCCAGAAAAGTTGAATCTTAAAAGGGGAAGTTGATAAAGCAATGCTACCACTATTATAGAATTGGTAACAACAAAACAGAGACAGGGAGGTGCTCTGACAAGCTTAGGAGATTCTAGTGGAAATGGGTGGTCGATATTCCTGCTTACAGTGATGACTATGCCTTTCCATTATAATTTGAATTTTCTGGCCAGGGGTTTAGTTGAATTAATGACAGAGGATTTGGTATAATTTGCTCAGTGCTTTTCTCTGGCTCCCCCAGGTGGTGCATATGAAGTAAAGAAGCATCAGTTCTTCAGGAATCTTGACTGGAATAGTCTGCTGAGGCAGAAAGCAGAATTTATTCCACAGTTGGAGTCTGAAGATGACACAAGTTATTTTGACAGTAGGTTTTTGATGGTATTAAAGAAAATTTGATGAGTGCCTTGTTTACGTAATCACTGCCTTTGACTTTTGGTTACTGCTTTGAAAATCTGCTTTGTCAGAACCATTGGCAGCTTGCAATTTCACTAGTGGTTTGACACTTCAGCAGAAATAATCTTGAGAATTAAATTATGCTTCTAGTTAGTATTAAAGCTTGGTACCCATTCTTCGTGATAAATTCAAATACTTCCTTTCGCTTATCTGTAGCTCGTTCTGAAAAATACCACCATATGGAAACTGAGGAAGAAGATGATACCAATGATGAAGATTTTAATTTGGAGATAAGACAGTTTTCCTCATGCTCACACAGATTTTCAAAAGTAAGTAAAAATTCCTGTAATGTTAATATGTATTGTGTACATAAATATTTTGCTGCTTTTATGGATTTTGGAAATGTGAGATATGGAAGAGATGTATAGGGCATTGTTTCTTCAACAAACATTAACTGAAATTGATAAGAATGAAATGCATGCCATTAAATCAAAACAGGAAAATTCTGTAGGAAAGTTATTTCTTGAATCCTTAAGAAGGTAGTAGAAAATTATATAAGTATGTTGGTATTTTATGTAAAAAACTCTTGATAGCATAGGAGAAAGTTTAGAGAAACTGTTCTGTTAAATACTAAAGCATGTTGTTTACGTTGGTTTCTTTGTATGTAGTTTGCATGTTTCTCTCCAGTTGTGTCCTGGGTATCTTCCAGGTGATGGCATAACGAAGATTATAGTACTAGCCTATAGTAGCTATTAATTTAATTACATTAGACTGAAGAGTAAAAACAAAGTAGTGGTTAGTGTGTGGTATGGTTAAGAAGAGATGTGTATTTGAGAGAGTGATTTGAATGCTGTGAATTGAAGGTAAAAGTGACTGTCCAAAAGGTAGTATACTTCAGTAGCTGAGATGAGCGTTAATTATTGCTGGCCAAGGGATGCCAGTAGGGGCAGAGCAGATATGCTCAGAAAATACTGTGGAGGTTAAATTGACGGGAAATAATGGAAGTGGAATGGCTAATGAGCATACTTCAGTCTTAACATAGTATTCAGCAGTGATTTTCAAAAGCTTTCTGCTTAAAAATTTTCTTGAACCTACTGTAGGAACTGTTTGAAAGTATTTGGAAGGTCTGCGTATGTATCTTGTTTGTCCTGGATTATGCTTTGAGGAACTGGTGGATTTTATGCTAACGCTGCAGTATGACATATGTGTTGCTTTTGTAATAACATGGAAGAGCAGAGGCAGGAATCATGGATGTATTTATCCTCATTCTGTGTGAACTCCGTATTTTGTCTTGGTGGTGGGTTTCAAATTCAGGTACTGGTAAACGATGCAGTCTCTGTGGAGATAAATTGGACAAGAGGCAATAGGCACAAACTGGAACAGGAAATTCTGTCTGAAGACAAGGGAACAAGTGATCAAGCACTGGCACGGGTTGTCCAGAGAGGCTGTGAAGCCTTCAGCCTTGGAGGTCTTCAAAAGCCCTCTAGTCATGGTCCTTACCAACCAGCTCTAGGTGACCCTGCTAGTGCAGGGGGGTTTAACAACATGACCTCTAGAGGTCCTTTCCAACCCCATTCTGTGATCCTGTGAACTTCGGTCCTTTTGAAAGCTCTGTATCACAGTAATAGTTTGGTTTGTTGATTCATTATGTCATTGCATCTCTAGCTGTGCCTCTCAGGCTATAGAGTATACAGCTGACAGTTTCTGTGTGCTGTTTGTTGGCTAAAGCAAACAATAGACTTGCAGTGATCAGAGGGTTGTTTTTTTTTCTAAATCCTTTAGCAAGTAATTTATTCTTAAATTCAAAACCAATTCAGATGAATTTTTCTGCTTTTCACACCTGACTGGTAGATGTTAAATCAGTATCTGAGGGTTAGGGCTTTTTTGCCTTGATTTGCTTTATGGTTGTGAATTAATCAAAGATGTGCATTAATCCTGTGACCTAGAAACCCTAAGGCTATGGATTTTGTTTGTACTCTCTTGGTTCACACAGTGAAAAGGAGAAAAAACTGATGAATTCATAACAAGAAGAGATGTTATTTGTGACCTTCTACGTGAGGAGCCAGGAAAGGAAAATAGGAAAGCATTTTTAAGAACATATTTTAAGAAACTCTTGGAAACTTAAAAAAGGCTCAATAAGTTTGAAGTTTGCACTCTGAAATACTGTATAAGCATTTAGAACATGTAGAGTCAACCTGAAATGTGCTTTCCTGCATGTATTTTTCTGTCAAATTTGTCAATGACAAGTTGGCTTTTTGTCTCTAATAGGTTTTTAGTAGCATAGATCGAGTCACTCAAATACAAGGTGAAGGAAAGGAAGATGCAGGAGACAAAATAAAAACTGTAACATTGCCTTCTGTGGAATCTTTAAGCTGGAGTTCAGAATATTCTGAAATGTAAGTAAAAGTTGGTGCTGGAAATGGCCCATCTCCTTCTTGCCAGGTAGGAGGCCTCCTCATCTCAGTAACTGCATGAGAGTTTGCTTATTTTTAATGCAGACAACAAGTATCTACATCCATCTCCTCTGACACTGAGAGCAGCAAGCAGCGACATAGTTCTCGTTTGCTTCCAAAATTGGCCATATCCACCGAAGGAGAACATAATGATTCCACCAGCTTAGTGGGCCCTCGGGAAGAACAGGAAAAGCCTGTGTTTGTGAGTGAGGAAATAGTGCAAGACGAACTTGAAGTAACCACTCCAGCAAGTACAATCAGCAGCTCCACATTGTCAGGTAATTCACAGTGGTTGTCTTGACATTAGAAACAGTTGTGGACTTTCTTTATTTAGCAATAGCATCCATGGATTTAATAGTCATGCTTTGGAAAAAAACTATCCCAACATGGTTCTCGTTTGGGCTCAGACTAAAGCTAATAAAATCTACAAAAAAATATTGTAAAGTTTCGACATTTTTCGAAATACATTAGGTGTTGCCGCACTGACTCTGGAGGGCTGCTAGAGAAGTGAATAAAATGGTGACTTGACCATAGAGCCTTTGCAGGACATTTATTTGTGAGAAGAAGTGTCTTAGATCCCTTGAGTTCTTAAAACTCTATTTTCATACCTTCCCTCACCGAAGCTGGTGATCTTTTGATTGATCATCCTGGAGTCATTCCAGCTGATCTGTAGTGCTGTTTTCTAATGCTGTGCTGCACCGCTGGGTGTTTTTAATTATGACATCTCTATGGTGCCTTTCAGAATTGGCAGAGTTGTCTTTGACTTGTGGAACTCTTTTTTGTCATTAGTAACCTAGGAGGGAGTGTTGTAAACCATTCCCTACTGAAATTATTGAGTTCCTTTATGCATCCCTCTCCTCTAGTATTTCATGCATTTTGGTAGGATCCAGGGCCCTAGTATCTTGCTTGTTTTGTTCTTTCAGACAAGAGGTTTTTCTAAGTGTTGGAAGACCTGAGTCTCATGGATTGTTCACATACAGGTTCTAGTTACCTTCTCTTACACATTTACCTGTCTTCATCTGTTCCCATACTCCTAATTTCCCTTGTAGTCTGCATTTTCCTCCCCTTTTCTTCTCTCCATTTCTGGGAAAGTAAATTTCCTCAGGCTCATTCAGCCGTACAGCCTTTTCCATCTCCTTCATTTCTCTAACAGTGATGTATTCCGAGTCTTGCTCACTTTCCCCCAGCCCTGTGGTGCTGGCATTAGCACAGCAGTCACAGTGATAACTCAAAGCATCTTATCCTCTGCTGCCCCTTACCTGTTACCCTTAAGAGTAATTTCATTTCTCTGTGGTCCGTTAGCAACAGCGTGTTCAGTGACCTTAAAGGAGTACTAGGAATTACTGCCATGTCTTTAAACAGGCAATTAATGCAAATCTGTGTTTCATATGACTTTCCTGCAACATCTTTAGATTTTTGAGGAAATCCCATGCAGGTTTTTTTTCTTTGTTTGAGAAGTTGTTGTTCTTTCTTTGTGCAGTATTGTGGAAATTCATTGCCTATGATAGACTAATTCCAGCGTGGCTGTAATACTGAGTTTAGTGGTGCAGTAGTGTAGTAGTCAACCACCCAAAGAATAAAAGATGATGATAATAATTAAAATAATACTTTGTGTTTTAATGATTTTGGAAAATTTAAGCTGATAGCAACTTTTGTAGGAGTGGTGCCTTTTACTTTAGGAGGATTTCACATGAAAACAAAAGTATAATTAAGTTCTCAAAGGTGAGTGCTGCATATTGAGATAGCAGACTTGCTTCAGCTTTTGCCACTAATTTTACTTTAGTGACTGACTGAAAAAAAAGGTTGCTTCAATTCGTTCTGTTAATGTTTATGCTCTCCATAAGTTTGGAAGAATTACGCTGATTTCTCTGTGTTTGTTTTATGAACTTGTTAACAGAAAGAAAAAATTCCTGTCTCGCAATTGTAGTGTTTCCCTTCCCTGATCCCTGGTTTTCCCTCAGTACTTTTTATCCCTTTTTCTTTGTACAGTTGGCAGTTTTTCAGAGCACTTAGATCAGATAAATGGAAGAAATGAGAGTGTGGACAGTACAGATAATTCATCAAAGCCAACCAGTGAAGTTGCATCTCACATGACTCGTCAGCGATTAGAAAGCACTGAGAAAAAGAAGATCTCTGGAAAAGTCACAAAATCTCTTTCTGCAAGTGCTTTGTCCCTCATGATTCCAGGAGGTAGAGATAAATACTTCCATTTAAAATGTTATGACTAATGTGTACTTGATAGTTTGTGATACAGTATTTTTGAGAATCCAGAGTGGATTCTGTGTCACACTTCTTTGTTTCTCTTGTTCTCACGTGCATTACTAGATGGTACAGTCTCGTCAGCAGGTTACAGTAGTCGGGGACAAGATTACAGTTGAGGGACCTTCTGTGACAGGCAAAAGTATAGCTTAGTAGTGACTGCTTTGTGTTCTGACTCTCTGCATGCGCAGCAGGATGCAGGCTTCCGTCCTTGGCTCATCCTATGGCAGGCTTGTGACTTAAGTTTTCAGCAAGCTCACTGTACAGCACCAAGAATAGCTGTTTGTGACAGCAGTGCATTCGGCCTGACTAGTTCTCTCCCATCTCCCATACGGAAAGGTGATGAGCTGGAGAGAAACATCATGAAAGAAGAAAGAGCATGTAGGCTTCTCTTTGTACTACACTGACTTACATGTGCTCAAAGTTTGAAGCCAGAAATATTGCTGTAAGTATGTTGAATTATATCAGTAGTATTGAGTAGTTTTCAGATGAGGCATTGGAGCTTTGCTTTTTAATGGTTCAGTATCAAAGTCCGTATTTTCCAAATTTTGAGGATTTTTTTTCTAAAAGTGGAAGCATACCTCAGCTTTGCATGCTGGCTATGTATGCTGCTTTTACACCTTAAAGGTGTAGTATTTAAGAATCTGCTGGTCTGATAACATAGCCCTGCACTTGCTCTGTATGTTCAGTGGTGGCTTTGACAATAATTTCAGCAGGTTTCTTTGAGTCCTCAGGCTAATGGAAAATTTTGCAGTGTCGAAGAGTTCGTTCTGGCTCGACTCTTAGACTTCTTGATTAACAGAAAGAAAAAATTCCTGTCTCACAATTGTACTGTTTCCCTTCCCTGATCCCTAGGCTTAGACCTAGGGATCCTAGACCACTCAGTGGTTAAGTAATTGGCTGGATGGTTGCACTCAGTTGCTGGATGTCCGAGAGGAGACCAGTGAAGAGCGGGGTTCCTCAGGGGTCA
>NW_010419308.1:36778-52855 GCF_000710305.1 Buceros rhinoceros silvestris
GAGCGGTGTTCCTCAGGGGTCAACATTGGGACTGACACCGTTCAACATCTTTGTTGGCAACGTGGACAGTGGGATCGAATGTATCCTCAGCACATTTGCCAACGACACCAAGCTGTGTGGTGCCGTCTGTATGCTGGAGGAAAGGGTTGTCATCCAAAGGGACCTTGACAAGCTTGCGAGGTGGGCCCATGCACTCCATGAGGTTTAGCAAGGCCAAGTACAAGGTCCTGCACCTGGGTCAGGGCAGCACTTGATACCAGTATAGGTAGGGGGATGAGTGGATTGAGAGCAGCTGGGTGGAGAAGGCTGTGAGGGTGTTGGTGGATGAAAAACTGAATGTGGTGAAAAACTGAGTGCAATGTGCACTTAGCCCAGAAAGCCAATCACATCATGGGTTGCATCAGGAAGAACTTGGCCAGCAGGTCAAAGGAGTGATTCTACCCTTCCTCTACTCAGCTCTCGCTGAGACCCACCTGCAGTACTGTGTTCAGCTGTGGAGCCTCCAGCACAAGGAAGACATGAACTTGCTCAAGTGGTTCCAGAGTAGGATCACAAAAATGACCAGAGGGCTGGAGTACCTCTCGTATGAGGATGGGCTGAGAGAGTTGAGGTAGTTCAGCCTGGAGAACAGAAGGCTCTAGGGAGACCTTACAGAGGCCTTCCAACACTTAAAGGAATCCTATAGGAAAGGTGGGGAGGGACTTTTCATCAGGAAGTGTAGTGATAGGATGAGGGGTAACAGTTTCAAACTGTAAGAAGGTAGGTTTAGATGAGCTATTAGGAAGAAATTGTGTGCTGCGAGGGTAGTGAGACACTGGCAGAGGTTGCTTGGAGAGGTTGTGGATGGTCCCTCCCTGGAAATGTTCAAGGCCAGGTTGGATGAGGCTTTGAGCAAGCTGGTCTAGTGGAAGGTGTCCCTGCACATGAGAGGGGATTTGGAACTAGATGATCTTTACGGTCCCTTCCAAGCCAATCCATTCTATGCTACACCTGTCTTCAGCTTGTAAAGTGCATGTGCCCTATGTACTCAATACCTTGTCGAGCAAACACTCTCCTATTTTGCACGTTTTGGAGACCTTGGAGAGGTGAAGAGCCCACCTGCTCCCTACTACTGCAGGAATTTCTGATTGACCTTATATTTTCCACCTTTCTTCACCATACAATTTAAAGAACAGTTCAGGCTTCCTATACAGTACTGTCATTCCAGCAGCTGCCATGAGGATTTTTTAGCCAGTCAAGAGGACTCTTAGTTAAAGAGGAGTATTTTGTCCTTGCTTGGGGGATGACAACTAGGTGACAATGAAGAGAATACTTAACATTTCTGTGATGCTGTCCCAAATGAGAATGCTCATTCTCACAAAATGCATGAAAGAGATGGTTATTTTTACAATGAGATAGTGACCCTGTGCTCAGCTTGTTCAGGGCAGTGTTGACACTGAAAACTGCAAGTGACCTAGAAATTCTCTGGGTTTGTTCCTTATGTAGACTCTTTCTTCCAAATAATACTTCTCTCCTAAATGTCATTAAGTATGTTTTGGTTTGGTGTTTTTGTTTGTTTGGTTGATTTTTTTATACCCCTGTTGCAGTTAGCGACATGGTTATTTTTGCTGCTTGTAGAGGGTCTGTGGTGCATGTGAATTATTGAGATTAGCTATCAAAGGAGCATGATATACACACTGGTAATTACACAGCCAAGTAACGCTCGAGAGCTACTCATCAATTTGTATTCTACCTTCACAGCTGTCAAGTAAGAATCACTAAGTTCAGACATAAGTTATTGTAATCACTACGCTTCAATTTTCTTTCAGTTTAACTTAAGCATCATTCTGTAGAATCCAAACTTAGCTTTACCTACACCTAAAAATGTTGTCACTATATCTCTCTCAACCAGTATCTTTCATGTTATCTACCTAATACTATTTCAAAAACTTACCTTATTCATGTTTATCCATAGAATAAACTACAGCAATAGATGGCTGTTGTTCTTGACCTTGGTCATGTAGCTGAGAGTCACAGGATGTGTCCCACGCAAAGCAGAAAGCAGAGGGTGTGGAATCTTTGCATGTTTCAGAACCAGAGTGACAGTGACAGCCCCTTCAGGGCTTGGCTGTTCTGTGGGATTTCAGCATTAGCCCAGTGATATTGATCTCTAGGAGCCTCAAGGTGACTAGAATCCAGGGAGTAGCCCCTCTGCTGTCAAAGCATATCTGCCCTCACATGACATGGTTTGGCACAGACACCAAACTGGAATCTTTCTGGGCCGCATTCCTTTGCAAAGTTGTAACACTTATTACGGTCACCAACATATGTTTTATGCTGCTGCAATTGTGTTTACATTTGCACAAGCATGAGCACATAGTGCTTTCAAAATAATAAAATAGAGCTGTAATTGGTACTGTTGTTGCAAGAAGTTCTTGAGGTTTTACATGATGTGGCAGTATGTAGAAATGGAGGCTTGGTACAAGCATTGAGATACTGTCCTGTATACCACCTAGATGCTGTGGTTTGATTACCACAATAGTGGGTAGTCTTCATCTGTATCTACATATAACTGAAACCAAAAAACCAACTAGCGCTTTGTATGTATCGCTGCTGGGTAGTTTGAGGCATGGTTTTGGGTATACTCACAGTAACATCTACTGCCAAACTGATTTTCTTTTCATGAGTGTTTGTTAGGAAGAGGCTGAGAATTATTCTTTCAAAGTGAGCAGTGAGTGTTTCCTATCTAAAATGAAAAAGCAGTCTGCATGTATCAAGTTAGCCCTTGCATTAAAATATTCAGTTTACAGGGAAAGAAATTTAGTTCTAAGATCACTCAGATATACACTGACTGAGGAGGAGTGTTTATGCAAAATGATACGTTTTGACACAAAGATGTCATAAAACTAAGCAAATGCCTTTTTCTATGTCTGTATTTGTGTGTGCTCAGAATGTACTCTGAGGCAAATATTTTTCTTCTAGATGTGTTTGGTGTTTCTCCTTTGGGAAGTCCTATGTCTCCTCATTCCCTGTCATCTGATCCTTCATCCTCCCGAGATTCATCTCCTAGCCGTGATTCATCAATTGCTGCTGCAAGTCCTCATCAGCCAATAGTAATTCATAGTTCAGGAAAGAAGTATGGCTTCACTATCCGAGCAATCAGGGTTTATGTGGGTGACAGTGATGTCTACACTGTGGACCATATTGTTTGGGTAAGAAATTTTTTTTTAATTTATATACAGAAGACTGCAGTGATGTATTTTCTTTCGATATTTGTACCTCTGGTATCTGTTCATGGACGGTTACTGTATAGACCATCATGTTGTGCCATACAACTTCCGAATGAAATCTGTGCCTATACACAAGACAAGTGTTGGCTGTAGGGACAACACAAGCTGCCTTTGGCAGAAGTGGTACCTACGTATGGTGCTGACATTCTGCATGGGTCACTTTAACTGTTGGCAAGTTTGGCAATTGTGAACAGCCATGTCTGAATTCAGAGTAGTGTGGCTTAGAAAACCAAAGGGTTGGTGCAGTCTCTCTCTGCTTGAGGGCAAGGTCTGCAAAACTAGAAGACTGTATAAAGAAGTTGTTGAAATATACATGGAATTTATTAAATTGTGTCAATTAAGGGGTCCGTGAAAGTCCACAGTATTTTACTAGATACAAGTAGACTGATTTCAAGCACTTTCTCTTGTGTAGACATGTGCAAATCATTTGGAATTGTAAATACCTTTTGAGGATTCTATGGCATCGGAAAAAGACTTGAATAAATTGTGTATTTTTCATCCTCTGTTCATTACTAATTTGAAGAAAGTGGAAGACAGGCTAAAGGAAAAGACAGCAGCTCTTGCATTTCATTTGTTATCAAACTTTTAATTGCAAAACAGATACGTATTTATGTAAATATGTATGTATTTTTATTTATTTTATAATTCAAGTGGATAACAAAGTATATAATTTACATATTATAAATAAATGATGTGTGTGTATAAACTAAAATATTTCAACTACCTTAAAATTATTCTGAAAAATTTGTCACAAGTATATCAAAAGCTTTGAAACTTCGTACAGTGCTTTGCTTTAAATCTGTGTTGTAGGTTCTGAAGTGCAGTGCTACTGATGTGGTAGTGTATTACGCATTTTTCATTCATGTTGTCTACCTCTCAGACCAATTAATCCATCAAGAACATTGAATTGGAGAACCGGGTTCATTTGCTTGATAATGGAATACATTACAAAATTGGATTTCTTGCCACCGGTGTAGCGTCATGTCAGTGAAAGAAAGGGGGAAAAAATGTTACACTGCAGTAAAAGTGAAACCTTCACTTTTTTTCAAAATACTGTACTTTGTTTGTTTCTAACTCTGTAGGAATTGTAGGCTTCAGTAGTGGCTGCGTGACTTAACTCTAAAAAAGCTCTTTTTTAAAATACAGTAAATAATTTAAGCCACCTTCAAAATAATTTCCAATTCAGTTTGCTGTGGTCCTTCACCTTCGTATTGCACTGTTCCCTCTAATGGGTAGCCTGGTGAATTTGAACCAAGTGAAAACAGTCCTTAACTATACGGTGGAGTTAGTTTTTCTCATAACTAGACTACTGCATGTGACCACTGCCTTATTACATTAGTATTTCTCAGTGTCAGATGCTAAAAATCTTCATTCAATTCTGAAATTTTGCCTGGGGAATGAATCACCCCTTCTTTAGCGTGCATGAAAACTACCCCGCTCTGGAGAGCTTATGTAATACAAGTGGCAACAAACAGTGTTTCAGAGAGCCTTGAAACCATTCCAGGCCCCATCTAAGTATAAAGTTTGAGTAAGTCGGTGGTGAAATGACTGGTCTGATATTTCTTCTTTTCTGCCTTTACATCACTTAATATCTGTAAGTTTTCTTCATTGCAAACTGGTTTTATAGAAAGGGTTCGATTAAACAAAGCCTATTCTTGAAAGTATGAAAGTTAAACAGGAGTTCATTTTGTGTATGTTCTGTCTCTGATTTCCAGAATGTGGAAGAAGGAGGTGCAGCTTACCAAGCGGGTTTAAAAGCTGGAGACTTGATTACTCATATCAATGGAGAGCCAGTGCATGGTCTTGTTCATACAGAAGTCATTGAGTTGTTATTAAAGGTAACTCTTGAACAATTGGGGTACAAAAAACACCTACTGTTTTCACTAAGGACTGAGTGGTTATGTTTATTTCCTTTAGAGATTAGTTAGCAGATTTTGTTGTTGTTCAGGTTGAAACTCTAAGCTACTACTGTGCAGATCTGGAAGAGGATCAATGACTTCATTATATCCTGCTGTGATTTAAGTTTCAATGTAATAAACGCACTGCTGCTGAGATAGCTGAAGTACATCTGAGGCACTGATACAAAGAGATACCTCTGTCTCTCAAAAATTCTGACATTTTCAAGCACTTTCTTGTATTTCTCTCACCTTCATCAGTTAATACAGGCTTTTGATGATGACACCACTTCTCCTTTTCTCCTTTTAAAGTGAAATCAGTGAGGAAAAGTGGAACCGAAGAGTGCGAAATTTTTTGTTGGGTACTGTACAGGAACTTGCCTTCCATAATCTTAAGGCATGTCTCAGAGCTTCTTTGCTTAATAAAGTTCTGATCCTGCAGATGGACTTCTATGTGAATAACCTATCACATTTTTCTCTCATGGAGTTTTCTGAGGCCTATTCTATTAGAAAATTCTATTTTTTCCTTAAATACAACAAAAAAACCCAAGTTTTTTTAAATAAGTGGTAGTGTCTTACCTTTTCACTGTAGCTCATGCTATTGCAGTTTTTATGTAATCTTTTCAGCACAGACTAACGTAGGTCAGAATTATTTTAGACACCTGTATATTTACTTCATTATTATTTACAATTTATGGTATTACATGCAGAGCTTTTCCTCTTAAAGGGACTAGTCAATTTTAAAAGACTGTAAAACAATGGAGTAATGGGGATATATAAAGAGCTGAGGAAAGATACAAAATACACTTTTCCTGCAATCTTTATTTTCCTTCTCTGAAACCGGGAGGAATTGCAAAGTTTTCCAATTTGCAGGAAATGTAAAGAGAAAATTCTGTAATTTGAGACAGTTGGATGTGCAATCTTCTCTGTGTCAGATACAGATAAACAAGAAAACCCTGAACACTTAATTGCAAGAGTGAACTTAAAATGAGAAATTGTCTATCCAAATGTGCTGTATCGTAAATTAATTTGGGCTGTTGGAATTCCTTTGAAAAGAAGTTCACTGTAGTGATGTACAGTGCTGGGCAGGAGGTATGAATTTCTGAAACGTAATACAGATATTTCCCGTTGGTTTTTCTCTTTGACTCATCTGTTCTTGCACATAGTCCTGAAAAGCTTAACTTAATTACATTTGTAATCTCTGTTGTGCAAGATAAAAGGTTTAGAACTGATAATGAAGATTTAAGTTTTCTCCTCCGTTTCATCATTGTAATAGTTAGTATCCTGAGATGTGAATGGACCACTGTACAGTGACAGCTGGTTTTTGTGGGAAAATAGGATGTTGCTGTAGAAGCTTTCATCTTGAAAACTGCAGTCTTAGTCAATCCCTGATCTCTTCCTGTCTAGCTACAATTACTGGAATTTCTCTTTGTCCTGAAGCTAGAATGGGGGAAATCCAGGAAGTCTGGCATAATTTGAGAATTTTCCAATCATTGTTCACCTGACATAAATTCACAGAATCACAGAATGGTAGGAATTGGAAGGGACCTCTGGAGATCATCTGGTCCAACCCCTCTGCTAAAGGAGGTTCCCCTAGAGCAGGTCGCACAGGATCATACCCAGGCGGGTTTTGAAACTCTCCAGAGCTGGAGACTCCACCACCTCTCTGGGCAGCCTGCTCGAGTGCTCCATCATCCTCAGAGTCAAGAATTTTTTCCTTCTGCTTAGGTGGAACTTCCTGTGTTCCAGTTGGCATTCGTTGGCTTATCCTTTCACCAGGTACCACTTAAAATTGAGTCTGGCTCCATACTTCTGATGCCTATGCTTTAGATATTGATAAGTATTGCTAAGATCCCCAAATTAGCCTGGCAACGTCTGCACAGGACTTCCTACACGCCAGCTCTTACATTGATGCTGGAGTGCCCTCTCATTACATTCACATTTGCGGTGTATCTTCAATGTAAGGCAATCACCTTGCATTACTCACATCTAAAAGTACCTCCTCCATTTTGGCAGAGTGGTAACAAAGTCTCGGTAACGACAACCCCTTTTGAAAACACTTCCATCAAGACAGGACCTGCCAGGAGAAACAGCTACAGGAGCCGAATGGTCAGGCGCAGTAAGAAAGCCAAGAAGAAGGATTGTTTAGAGAGGTGAGTAATCCTTTTGTTTCGTGGCAAATATGTTCCTTTGTGCATGTGTATATGTATACATAACAATTTTAAATATGAAGTTAATACAGCTTGCTCTCTTGTCTTCTATGTCTTTTTACCTTCTTCTGTGAGATCTTGTGGTTGTAACATGTCCTTCCAATCCTGTTGCCTGAATTAGATCTGTTAAAATAACCCCTATTAATTTTGTATGGCACACACACAGATAGAGGGAAGAAAGTGAATAACCGAGGTTGCATCTTAATTTGGTTTAAGTCTTATCTTTTTGTACTTGTTTAATTAAACTTTCTAGTGCTACGTTTATGGCATTTTTAGTTTAATTTATTTAGTATTTAGTATTTATTTTATAAATACATTGCCAGTTCTTTATAGATATTCCTTCAGTTTTGGTGGGCTCTTGAATTAGGAAAATTAACATTTATACTCATGGAGCTAACCATTCTTCTGAGATACAGTGAGTAAATTTTAGTACAGATAGATTTATTTACACTCTATGCCATCTATTAGCAGATCAGGCTATTTTATAAACTTCACACTCTGAGTGTGATTTACTTTCATGTGAACATAGATTTAATACTTGCTTTTCTGAGAGTAATGGGAGAGGGAGTCAATGTCAGCTTGTAAGAGTTTTGCTGGTGGTAACAGTATCTTCTGTGCATCTTAACTTCTGATTAATGCTTTGCTCTTCTCACACTAGGAGAAGATCTCTTTTTAAAAAGCTGGCCAAGCAACCCTCTCCTCTTCTACACACCAGCAGAAGTTTCTCCTGCCTGAACCGATCACTTTCATCAGGAGAGAGCTTGCCTGGGTCTCCAACCCACAGCTTGTCTCCTAGATCACCTACCCCAAGCTACCGCTCGACTCCTGATTTTCCATCTGGTGAGTGTGAAGGAGTGGAGTAAAGAGGAAAAGTATTTGAAGTGTATTCTACTTTTTGTGAGTGCCCCTGATCTGTTACACTTGTTACACTCCGCTAAGAGTAGTTAGCTCTGACAGGCATTATTGAACAGCTCCTATCTGTCTGTAAAAGGGGGAAAAAAGTCCTGATGCAAAATCAAAGGTGTTTTCATGATACAGAAACACCTAAAAGGAAGCTGTCTGCTAGGTTTGTCACAGAGTTAAAATCCAAGTCCAGTGCCTATGAGCTGAGTAATAAACAATCCAAGTTTGGAGTAAAATGTAGAATCTTGCCTAGGAGAGAGTGATCAATAAAAAAATGAAACTGAGGGAAAGTTGTTAGATAATGGAACTGCATGGGCACTCCTGAACGTAGATTTATTGCTGAAAAGATCAACTGAGTGCTGAAATAGGCATCTTTCAGGCTCCTAAAAGCCTGCCCCTTTTTCCTGTTTTATTTCTGTCATGATTTTAATGTGTACTAAAAGTGACTGCTGTTGTACAATCCCTTGGCAAAGTTAAATTATTTGGAAAGCCTTGATCATTGTTTGAAGTTGCAGAAAGCATTAACAATTTATTTATATAGAAGAAAGTGATAACTTAAAGGATATGAAAGAACAGAGGGAGAAAGGGATGCAATAGCAATATAATTGGAACAATGAAGGCTTTACAGCCCAGTCACTCAAAACCTTCCAAATTTTGGAATTGTGGGAGCAGGCGGCACATAGGCCTTCTGGATTGGCAAAAGTTGTGTGTCTCTGAGTATTTAGACAAGATTCAGAAAAAAACCTTGCTAATCTGAACGTTTGGTTGGTTGGGTTTTTTGTAGGTACTAACTCTTCCCAGAGTAGCTCCCCAAGTTCAAGTGCTCCCAATTCTCCAGCTGGTTCAGGACACATAAGACCCAGCACTCTTCATGGCTTGGGTCCAAAGCTTGGTGGGCAAAGATACAGATCAGGAAGACGCAAATCAGCTGGCAGCATTCCTCTCTCTCCTCTTGCACGGACGCCTTCTCCAACACCACAGCCAACATCCCCTCAGCGTTCTCCATCACCATTGCTAGGACATTCTATTGGAAACACAAAAATAGCTCAATCTTTTCCTAGCAAAATGCATTCCCCTCCAACTATCGTAAGGCATATTGTTAGGCCAAAGAGTGCAGAGCCACCAAGATCTCCACTGTTAAAGAGAGTCCAATCTGAAGAGAAACTTGCACCTTCTTATGGCAGTGATAAGAAACACTTATGTTCACGAAAACACAGTCTGGAAGTGACTCAGGAAGAGGTGAATAGAGAATTGTTCCAAAGGGAAGTAACTCTTCAGAGCTTGGAGGAGAATGTGTGTGATGTGCCATCACTCACACGAGTCAGGCCTGCAGAGCAGGGCTGCTTGAAAC
The DNA here is from genome assembly GCF_000710305.1 of Buceros rhinoceros silvestris. NCBI lineage: Eukaryota > Metazoa > Chordata > Aves > Bucerotiformes > Bucerotidae > Buceros > Buceros rhinoceros. Next base: position 46,407 of record NW_010419308.1, read on the forward strand.
GACCCATCTCCCGAAAGTTAGGTAGGCAAGAATCCATCGATGAGCTAGACAGAGAGAAGCTGAAGGTCAAGATAGTTATGAAAAAGCAAGATTTTGGTGAAAAAGCAAATGCTGCTATACATGAACCTAGCAGTGAAGCAGAAAATCCCAATACCTTAAGACTGGAAGAAAGAGACAAAAAAGCATTCCAGAAGATATTAGAAAGATCGAATCAGTTTGAAACAAAAATTGTTGCTTTGGAGACCCAGTCAGCTGGTGGCATACTCAGAGATACTCTTCAAAAGAATGCAAACTTGAGATCAAATGATGGTGTTGCTTTAGATGCACAGGTCTTGTGCCATGGGCCTCAACCTCACGAACTTAGTCATATTTCTTATGACTTCAAAAGAATTTCCCCTCCATGTACGCTGCAAGATGTGCTACCTCAATCTTCTGACAGGATGCTAAACGGAAAGGGAGAAAACACGGATAAAAATGTACCAACAAAAGAATTTGTCAAATTTGAAAGATTAGATGGTAAACTTGCAAATATTGATTATCTTAGGAAGAAAATATCCATTGAGGAAAAAGATGACAGTGTCTGTCCAGTGCTAAAACCCAAACTGACGTCAAATGTTCATGAATGCCTTCAACTTAATACAGGCAGAACCATAAATGTACAGCAGGACTCCACGGCAGTTGCTGATGGTAGAGCATTAATCGGCAGTGCACATGCTGCTCAGATTAACTCGATTTCTTTTGTTCCTCTCAAGACTTTGAATGGCCGAGCAGACGTGGGTATGGAAAAATCAGCCCTTATTTCCACTGAGGCTCCCATCAGAAAAAGCCCATCAGACTATAAACTTGATGGGAGGTCTGTTTCCTGTTTGAAGCCAATAGAAGGGACACTAGACATTGCCTTACTTTCTGGGCCACAGGCTTCTAAGACTGAACTGCCTTTGTGTGTGCTGCCAGAAGGACAGAGCACCAGCAGTGACGGGGGACCTCCTAAACCCCCAGGACCACAAGGGAGTGGTGGGAAGGCAGAACTGGCCTGTCAGAAAGAGCAGTTGTTAACCTATTCAAAATCCGGCAGAGTCAATGTATCAGAGCCTCAGCTTCTGCAACCAAGCAAGAGTTCTCCAAATCCACTGATCATCCCTGTGGCTACAGAAGTAGTGACAGAGGAAAAAGTTTCTAGTCCAGCTACTAAAGGCAATATTTCTGTTACCGAAGCTGCTCAAAAGAAAGACACCTCCCCTTCAAAACAGAAGGATAATTCAGGAGAGACAAAGTCTTGTGTTATTCAGAGTGTTAGAACTACACAAACACACTCCAAACTTTCAGCTGTCCAAAGCACTCCTGAAAAAGCTGTAGGAAAAGAGAAGCAAATACAAAAGGAGTTGCCTTCCAAACAACCAGTAGCCCAGAGAAGTTGTGAGCCTATTCCTGCAAAGGTGGAGGTGATCAGAGAGTCATCTCTGAAAGTATCTGTCTCAAATGTTCTGATAACGAGCTGCTCCAAAAGCAATGAAAAAAGTTGTGCTGATGTTGCCATTCCACCTCAGATGCAAGGAAAACTGCAGACAGCTGGACCCAAGGCACAGCCTAAGGCTGGGAGAGAATCGCTGAAACAGGCAGGCAAAGATGACAGCAGTGTTGCTAGTAGTTTTGTGGAAAGGAACATAACCAAACAGAAGGTTCTCAGTGACTCTAAGAAAGTTGCTGCAGAGTCAAAGAGCGAAGCTCTTCCACCTCAACAACCCATGCAACCCCCAATAGATAGTGATCCTAAAAATGAGAAGTCTGCATTGCTTTCCTCTGTGCAGAAGTACAATGCCAAAGATTTAGGAAAGAAAGATCAGAAACAGCTTGCTGACGTAAGGCTTCAGACTACTGACAGAGAACAGTCCAGTCAAGTTCCTCGGCAGCAACTTAACTTTTCGGGCTCCCCTGCTGTGAGAGACACTGTAGGCAGAAACTGTGCTGTCGATGTTCATGTGGGTGTTCAAGAACATGCGAAGCCTGCTGCCACCTGTATGGAAAGCAGCAATAATAAACACAAGCCAGCCTCTGATACGAGTTCCTCTAAATCTAAGTACTTGGATAAACAGACATTGTCACAAAAACCGTGCACTCCAACTGTAAAAGATAAAGAAACTATTATTCAGGTGTCTACCAGTTCCCGGAAAGATGGAAAACATGCTGGTAAAAATGTGCTAGATTCCCTTTCTTCTGTTTCAGGCTCTTTGAGAAAAACAAGCAATGAACACGTGCAGGTTGAAAGGCCTGTGAATTTGGAGCAGGGCTCAGTAGCCACTCCCCAAATGAGCAGCATCACTCCTGACACCAAACCCCAGTCATCTGCTGTCAGCCCAGTACCAGCAGGCTCAGAGATTTCTAAGCAGATGCAGAGTCAAGAACCAGCAGGCTTAGCGGAATCTCCTAATCAAAAGCTGCTTCACCTCAGTGAAAAACAAACCACGACTCCCAAGTTTTCTAGTGCGAAAGACAGCCCCTTGCTGAACAGACAGACAGACAGAAGTCCAAGTAAAGAAAGGATCCCTGCAGACAAACGACCTGAAGGAAAAAAACGCACTGACGCACTTTATGTTCAGCTTGACAGTGGGAAAGAAGAGCCTACTCTTTGCCTATCAAACTGCGATGCCAGAGGGAAAGGAGCAGAAAAAGCAACTGCAAGCAGCAAAAGCTTTCAAGATTCAAAAGGGAAAGGACAAGTTAATCAAAACCAGCCGGAGAATGCAAACAAGCAGATTGCAATAAAACATTTGTCAGCTGCCACTGGGCAGAGTGCTGTGGCTGCAACACCAGGAAAGCCACTGAATTGTTCAGCCAGTTTCTCTGGATGTAGCCAAGAAGTATCTGTTTTGTCTTCAACGAAGAGTGATGTATCTTCAGCAAAGGTTGAAGCAGGCTCACCTGAGCTTCCTGCAAACTGCAAGGAACCAAGTAAGAAAAGCACCTCTTCCTCAGGGAGCAGTAAGGCAGAAATGACTAAAAGTGTTTCACTGATGGCCTTGCACAGTGTGGCAGTAGAAGCCCACCGCCCTGCTTCAAACCTTGGAGGGAAACCTGGAAATCAAGAGAAGTCTTTTTTTGTTAACACTGTGGATGTAAAGGGAAAAGATGCCATTCAGGCTCAGCAGTCTGCTTCAAGAAAACAGAATGTAGGTAAAGATTTATCCAGGTCAGCAGCCACACCTGACCGCCCTAACGCACTTTCTGATGACAAAGACTCAGCTCGACAACGGCGAGGAAAAGAAGCTTCACGGAGCAGTCCTCACAAAAAATCCTGTTAACTGTAAGACCCGGCAGGTGCGAATTCAAGACTAGCTGAAACAATGTCGGTATATTGGACTGCCTTTAAACCAGCACTGTGTCGTGTTGTCTTTGTGCAGCAAAGCTTTCATGTCACTAAAGAATGAGAATAGGGGATATGTAAAGAAAGGACTTTTTTTTTTCCAAATGCCTTCCCAGTTGTAACCGGTAAAACTGTTACCATATAGTATTTGTACAAAAATACCTTTACAGCTGAGAGCTGTTGAAGAAAAGATTTCCTCTGTAAATACTCTGTGTTTGGGGTTTGAATGTAGCATATACACTTTGCTGCTGATTGCGTTGTTTACTCTCCCTTTTTTTAAGATAGTTGCTTTGCCACTTATTTGCCATATTCAAATATGAAACCGAATTATTAAAACTCAGACCTGGCATGGGGATGCATAAGCATTGGTCTGATTAGAAAATAAAAACAGGCCACGTTTTTACTTACTAAGAATCCTAGTTAGAGGTTAAAAAAATACTAGTACAGGATAAATACAGTGACTTATTGTGAATTTTTACATGTATTTTTAATAATTCGATTTTGATAGTACTGTACCTGTCTGACCGCTTCACCAGATCTAACACAAGAACTGACTACATCTCCCTACCGCACAAAACCCATCTCTTAGAGTAGGTGTCATTAAAGCTACAGGAGGACCACTTGGTTATCGGGGTGTCCCAGCAAGAGTTGTGTTCTCTGGTGAAATGGTAGTTCTTGTCTACCGACAGTGTGTTCTGTGACCTTCACCTCAGACAAGGCTGAGACTCTGAGGCACACACCGTGTGCTTAGTTTTTGCTGCAATCCTCTCTTGAGTTCCTTGAGCTTTTTTTAAATTCAAGCCCTTACAGTGTGAGGCACAAGTATAAGCACATGACTTGCAGTACTAGTATGTTCATCCTGTTTTTTAATACATTTAGAGAACGTATATTACCATGGCATATAGATCTGCATAATTTGCATCATACAGCTGTAGCTTTTTTTCTATTCTGTTACAAGTTAAGGTAAAAAGGAAAAAAAGCTCTATCAGTATCATATCTTCAAAACAGTTCAGGACATCGATACATTTTAATACATAGCTGGGGCCTTATGTTGTAGACTTAACTTGCTGTTTTTAGCAAGTAATTCTGGGTTTCACATTCATTTCTAAATGCATTGAGTAGCTCCATTCATTTCATAACATACTCTTTTTATTTGTATGCAAAAAAATACTGTAATTACAAAAGAAGCATTTTGTAACAAAGGAACCTGTTGGAGCTATTTGGTGCTAGAATGTGACTGTCTTTTTACTTTTGCTAAGCCTTATTTAAATTTTGTATACTGTGGAACATGTAGACTTTGATCGTTTTAGCGTGGAGGTGTTTAGTTTGTTTTGAAAGATGAAAGGTAAAATTTGAAACATGTACAGAAGCACTAGAAAATACCCTTGCAGATGCCTGTTTTTTTAATTATGGGGATCAATGTAACGGTGGTTTTGCTTATTTCTGTTATACGTACCCACAGTAGAGCTAGGCCACTACCTGTTTCATCAGGGCTTACAGATTGTCCTTCTGTCTCAAAAGCTAGAAAATTGTTCATAAAAGCACAGTGTAATCCGACTTGGATGTTTGTATGACAACTGATAGTGTGCAGAATTCATTTCCCTCTCATGAAAACTTTATTGTATTGATTAGTTGTGTTGGATTACAACAATCCTGTCATGGAAAGATAATATCACACGCAAGTCCTTCTGATTTTTCATGTGACACTAGAACAATCATAATGCCTTTGATGTGTTCACAGAGGAGCTAGTAAACAGTGGATACTATTTTTTTAGCAGTTTTAAAGACAAAATGGTCTCGACATTTACAGTTCAGCTGTGCTTTGGCAGTTACTACAAATGAACGCTAATGCACTTCGAAGTAACATTTCTGTCTGGGAGGTATTTCCTAGTTTACAGGCTTCTGCATTTTTTCAACTATCCTCTTGGATAGCAGTTGGATAGTAGTTTCTTTTAAAGCACATCAAGCTATTTGTTTACAGTACACCTTCATGTATATTTTTTATAGTTCATTATCACTTCTGACAAATAAGTTCTTTGCATTTTGGAAGTGTAATAATGCTTAAGCTTGTGTTTATGTAGTACCCGTTTGTTGGTGTTTATCTTATCAGTGAACTGTTAGAGATCCTCCTGCCTGTGTTCTACTTGGTCAGTCTTTATGTGATTGTAGATCTGATGTGTTCTTTTGTAGAGTTCAGCTGTAGATTCAGCAGTTTAGGGAAAAAAAAAAGAAAAAAAAAGAAAAAAAAGAAAAGTTGAAAAAAAGTTAAAAAATTGTTAGGGTTTGTGCAATAAAGTGTTTGCAGTCTTATTTTCTCTAAAAAACTCCTTATGGATGTCATAATTGTTGTATATTGAACACATTGATTATTTATACTTAAGCAGTTGTGTTACATTGAAATAAAAATTCAGCATGAAATGCTGTTGTGTTATCATTTTTCTTTGAACTGCTTTCACTCTTGCAACTTAAGGCATATCTCTGCTCTATTCTGAGGCAGGCAGTTGTTTTATTTTAGCCTGGGGCCAACTCAGTGCATCCCTTAAGGCACTCGAGACTGAACAACCCCAGTTCCCTCAGATGCCCCTCATAGGGCTTGTTCTCTAGACCCTTCACCAGCTTCATTGCCCTTCTCTGGATGAGCACCAGCACCTATGGTTGGAAGTATATAATGGACTCCCACCATGCTATCTGCCTGGTTGGCCTTCCCCCGGTTTTTACCCAGAAGCACTCCACCCTATAATCACCATCGTCAACCCTCAGACAATCAAAACAGTCCCTAGCACAAGGGCCACTCCCCCGCCCCTCCTCCTGGCCTGTCCCTCCTGAAGAGTTTGAACCTGTGCAACGCAGCGCTCCAGCTGTGTGAGTCGCCCCACCATGTCTCCACCACGACGACTGTATCACAGTTTTCCTGCTGTACAATGGCTTCCAGCTCCGCCCTAGCACAAGGGCCGCTCCCCCGCCCCTCCTCCTGGCCTGTCCCTCCTGAAGAGTTTGAACCTGTGCAACGCAGCGCTCCAGCTGTGTGAGTCGCCCCACCATGTCTCCACCACGACGACTGTATCACAGTTTTCCTGCTGTACAATGG
>NW_010419309.1:0-18825 GCF_000710305.1 Buceros rhinoceros silvestris
CTCCCAGCTAAAACACACCAGTCCGTCGCATTCCTTTCGGTGGGGGAAAAGAACCCCCCTTTCAAACCGCGACACCCTCACAAGCCACCTTCTGTCTTCAGAACAGGGGACCAGCTAAGCTGTTACCACTAAGTCAGTTCAGGAGAAACACATGTTGCAGCTGCAGTACTGGAGGATTTAGGGCAGCAGAAAGTAAAACTGAAGCTACAGTTTGACCAAGACACGGAAGTCAAAAAACATACAAACGTTCAAGGAGATGTTTTAGGTCTATAGCTACTAATGATTCTGCACACTAACATTCTGTTAACCCGCAAGGCCAATCAGATCCTCATCTTCAGTAAGAAGAGGTTTAGATGTACTATCAGAGTTTTCAAAATAATGTATTTTCTCCAAATCAAAGAACAAGTTATTTCCAGCATTTCCAATAAAGGGATTCTGAAATAACTTCCAGATTTAAGACAAAAGCAAAATTTTGTTACAACACTACATTTTTGCTTTCGAATTTATTTTGGTTTTAGAAAAATCAGATTATACGACATAGGTCAATATTTCATTGTATTAATTTAAAGAAAACACACTGCTTAGTAAAGACTGAAATGTTTTCTCTTACCTTCTAGTTCAAAGTATCTCTTGTTTGTCCTATAATGAAACAGTAATGCCAGCAGATGTTACTAATTTATTGTCACTTAATTGTCAAAACAGAATCCAGGAAAGAGAACGGAGGGGACTTCTGGGCTGTCAGCTTCAGCCCCCAGTTTCTGCAGACACCACATAAGAAAATCCAAGTGGTAAATACACCAAGCTTATTTTTAAAACAGGGAGGAGGCATATGACTTCCCTTTTCACTGCTCCATTTGGAACACAGCACAAACCTTCTGTGAAAGCTGGGAGCCTTCTCCTAACTTTTAAATTTGTTCCAAGATAACACAAACCTCGTATACAATTTCCAAGACAGCTTCATTAAAACAGCTACTTAGTCAAATGAGAAAGTTTTATTTTGTGGGAACATGCATAAAAATTGGCACAACTCCAAAACCATTTGTCTTCAATTCAGCATAAACTCTATCCTAGCTTATGCTAATCGACATTCGTACAAACCCGCATATACACACACAAATCTTGTGCATTACAGCCCTTGCATGTGAATTAATAACACGGCTAAATGATGCTGGCACTAACTCACTACTTCATTTTTTTCCTGAAATAGTGCGGTAACTCTTCGGTGTCTGGAGCTTCTTATCCTGACACCTGCCTATAGAAACTAGATCTAACCAATCCCTGTTCTGAAAAAGTCAAAACCTTTTTCTTGCCAAATTGTCTTTACACTAAGTTACACGTATAAAATTATCGCTGCATGATTAATCCCTCACAAACAGCAGGGGGAGGGAGGACGATCCTTATGAACATGAGAAAAGGGCCATGGATAACATGATAGCGCAATAATGAATGGCAGAGGAATAAAAAATGGTGAAATAAGGTTCCCGTTTTGGGCTTACTTGACTCTTCAGCAGTCTCAGCTCTCTGTGGCTGAAGGAACACCAGACTCCCCTTGCCAAGCTAAACAGGGACTGAGTTCAAAAGAACTCTGTGCCTCCTACCGCATCCCAAGGGAAGAGGAGTCCCTGACAAGGAAGGGCAGTAGGCATTTCCTCTGCAGACAACTCAGAAGGCAGGGAAATCTACCCAGTCAAGCCGGCTGTGACCAAAGAGATAAGGAAAGCTGCTTGCACGCTACCCATATGACTGCATCTTAACACCTTCCGTCTGATAAGGAACAGCTCTGCTCTCCACCCCTGCATCAAAATCACAGTGCAGGAATTTATATATGGCAGGTGTAGGAACTGCCTCCGTAGTCAGGAGCTTCCAAATTAGCAATGGAATTCAGTACATCGTCTAGAAAGTGGGAGGAGTTTTATAGGGACAGATATCACCACTGCAATTTATGGACTTCGGTATCTCTTATCTGAAAAGATAACCCAAAGATGCAGTAAGTTCTGCTCTTTAGATAGTAGTTCAGATTCAGGAAACCGGTGTTGGAAAGCCCTGCAGGCCAAGTGCTCACAATATCTGTATGGGTTTGTACTTCAGAGAAGGAACCTCTTAACAGAGTTAATAAACACTGCCTGCCTGGTTCATATCACAACCTTTCAGAATACAGTCTTAGCTCCCAGTGACAGGTACAAACGATGCATTACCTCTGTCTCTTTGTAGCGGGCAGACTACTGCAAAATATGTGCAAATTTAAACACACAGGCGCTGAAAAAGTACTCAAGTCAGAAAGACAAAAACCTTCCTTCAGCTTACACATCACTAATGTTGTAACTTTACATGGAGGTATTATCCTAATAGGTGAAATACACAACTCCGTATTGTTTTAGTATCAAAGAAAAAACCTTTAATCCTTGACCATACTCAGTGTTCCTTCCCTCGCCCCTCTATCTGACTGTGTTTTAAGTGTTTCTCTCTGAAATCCAGCAAGTGCTCCAGTGTTTGTACCAGCACTTCACCATTAGCCACATGGGTCGTCGTGGTTTAACACCAACCAGCAACTGAGCGCCCCCCACAGCTGCTCGCTCACTCTCACCCAGTGGGATGGGGGAGAGAATTAGAAGAACAAAAGTGAGAAAACTCGTAGGCTGAGACAAAGGCACTTTAATAGGTAAATCAAAAGCCACACACGCAAGCAAAGCAAAACAATGGATTCATTCACCACCTCCCATTGGCAAGCAGGCGTTCAGCCGTCTCCCGGAATGCAGGGCTGCATCACAAACGCCACCACTCTGAACGCTCCCCTCATCCTTCCTCTTTCCCCAGCTTTACACGCGAAGCGTGACGCCATATGGTATGGAATATCCCTTTGGTCAGTTGGGGACAGCTGTCCCAGCTGTGCCCCCTCCCGCCTTCTTGCGCAGCCCCACCCTGCTCGCTGGTGAGGTAAGGAGCAGTAAAAGCCTCAACTCTGGGTAAGCACTGCTCAGCAGAAACAAACAAATCTCTGCATTATCAACACTGTTTCCAGCATAAATCCAAAACATAGCCCCATACCAGCTACTATGAAGAAAGTTATCCCAGTGGGTCTGTCAGTCAATGTCTCAATGCTATCTCATATGACTTAGTTCCCTGCCTTTCTCCACATAATATCAGCTACAGACCTGCCTGGTATTTTGGGTTGCCATATTGGGGCACATTTATATCCTAATTATATTTCAAGCGAGGCTTGAAATCCCCCTGGAAGTTGCAATTACCTGATCAATGAAGCAAGGAGCAGATATAAAGCAAAATAACTTGGAGTGATCTTTGCACTCTAAAGTATAATTCTAGTGGAAATCACTCCTCCTGACTTCCTGTTAGTTCAAAGAACTTTCCTCTCCTTTCTTTTAGCCTGGAGAAAAGGAGGCTGAGGGGAGAACTTACTGCTCTCTACAACTACCTGAAAGGAGGCTGTCGAGAGATGGGGGTTAGTCTCTTTTCTGATATAACAAATGACAGGACAAAAGGAAATGGCCTTAAGTTGTGCCAGGGGAGATCTAGGTTAGGTATCAGTAAAAACCTCTTTACAGAGAGGGTTGTCAAGCATTGGAACAGGCTGCCCAGGGAAGTGGTGGAATCCCCATCCCTGTTTAAAAGCCGTGTGGATGTGGTGCTGAGGGACATGGTTTAGGGACTCTGGCAGAGCAGGGTGAACGGTTGGACTCGATGATCATAAAGATCTCTTCCAACCGGATGATTCTGTGACTAGAGAATGACAGACAGCAATTGCTTAGAAAGATTATTCAAAACTGCGTGAACGGATGGGCAATCTGCCTCAAAAGCCAGAGAATTTATTTTTCCCTTTTTGAGATACTTTATTTCTTGTCTAGGTCCTTTTGTTAAACATCTCCTATTAAAAAAGGAAAAAAAAAAAGGTCAAATCTTGGTTTTCATCACACCTGCCCACGTAAATCAGTAACTTCCCAGACCAGTGTATCGGAAATGCTGGTTTTGTTGAGAATGTTAACACTACAGCAAAATAAAGGGCACATAGGAAAGTGCACTCCCCAACATATTTACTTTTCTGAGTATTACACTTACTAATTCACCACATATTGATAAAAGTAAACAATAACTAACAATGCCTCACAGTTATAAATCTCCCTTCAAGGCAATGAAGGCCTTAACAAATGCAAGGAAAACACTATTTCCATTTTTTATACAAGGGGAAAAACTCGGAAAGAAATTAAAGCTCAGAGAAATTAAACGATTTACAGAACCAGCAGCAGAAGAACCAAAGCCTCCAGATTGCTGCACCATATAAAGTGTTAGGTGAAACCAAGAATACTGGCGGTAGACTAACGACATTTGAGAAGTGAAACTGCGCATCCCTGATTATTGCATGGTGGCTCATCTCTGGAGCAGAGCCTTGCTTTAAGCAGTGCCTTTTTGGATTAAGACTGCATTCGGTTCTAAATCACTGAAGGGTAGAAGATTGTTCTGTTTGTCAGATTTCACACTAACAATTGTATGGCATTCCTTCAGTCTCCTTAACTTGAATTTCTTAAGCTGCCACTATTAAGCAGCTCTCCACGCAGAAATCTGAACACATTGCTAAAGCAGGTGAAGTCCCTGTGGCTCCATCCAGGGCTGCACAAACATACAACTGAGCACCTAGACTTCATCTTTTTATTGAAGTTCTTTTGTCCGTAAAAGGACGACACATTTAGGTCAACAAGATTTAACGCCTGTTAGGATCTAACTGGAAGCTTAAGCTAATTTAACTGCCATGAAAATCTCACTGTAATTTCTCAAGTATTTAAGCCAGATCCTAAATCTTTTCCAACTGAGACTCCAATATGCAAAATTAAAAGTGCCTAATCTCCATTCTGCAAACATGATTCAAAAGGTTTTCCTAGTTACCTAGGGAAATGTAGAGGTATAATTACACTAGTCTAATTAAATATTGATGAAACTCCATAAGGAAGGCTGTCTTGCTGAGCGCACACATGCACAAACATACCGGTCTGCACTGGTATAGTTACAGCACTGTATTCCCCTGCTCACATAAAAACTATACAAATGAAAAAAATACCAAAATTGTATAGATGGACAAGAGCAGTACTATTGCTTCAGCTATGCCAAATCAAATTTCCAACTCTGCAGAGAGGTGCAGGAGAAAACACCACAAATAATTATTTGGCAGTCACCTGGAACAGTCCACCCAAGGATGGAAAACTCCATCGACATTGTGCAAAAGACAGAAAATTATCTACAGGAATACTACCATACAGAGCTTTGAGTGCTTTGAAGGGAAAGGTACTACCTCCAGGAGTTACTGGTTATTATTCCAACACTGCAGACAACAATTTGAAAAAGAAACCTGATTTCTGAAAGAACTCACTTGTTATTATTAGTTTTGACAAAAGCACTAAAAAAACCTCAGCAGCTGCAAAATTCTATTGCAAACACAATGTTCCCAGAAAGATGATTTGACAAGCATCTATTGACAGATTTCTACAACTGCTATGAAATAAGCTTTTTAAAATAATTTCATTCAACTGCAAGGAGAAACAGTTTTACTGCCTAACAACAGGATTCTGGACGCAGATTCCACTTGCTCACCACAGACACTGAAATATGTTCCCCAGTTATTCTGAAATTGAGAGATGTCAATGCTCCCCTTCACGAGAGACAAATGTCCCACCTACTCCCCAAACACAGCGTTCAGAGCTTACCTGTGCTGGCTCCACACTTCTTTATATCCACTCACTGTCCTCCCGTCTAGACCAGCTGCAACCCAGCCAGGCAGAAATCAGCTGTGCACGTATAAACTGCAGTTCATTAACAGAAGGAAGACAAGCAAGCAAGCTGTGCAGGAGGGATGGTGCTAACACAGCTGTACAGAGCCTGTTTCTAAACAGGCCAATAGTTTTGCTCCCTGAAGCTAGAACGTTACAGAACAGACCTCAAACAGAGAAGGAATTTTAAGGTAAGTCTGGACTGCTATGCTTGCCTCCTGTCCCAAAGAATTTCACAATTTTGTTGTCACAATTCTTTTCCTTTTTTTTCTGTTTTGTTTTTTTTTTTTTTTTTTTTTTTTTTTTTTTTTTTTTTTTCAAACCTTACATTTCTGAATTCAGTACAAGGAAACAGTTCAGAACGTAGCAGTATTCTGTGAATCAAACAAAACTCAACTTCTTTTTAAAGGGACACAAACAGTTGTTACCAAGAGTAAGGAAAAAAACCCATATTTTGAATTAGATACCGAACTGGTGAATACACCACATTGTTCTGAACGGAAAAAGAAGCTTGCATGTACATGGAGATGCATTACTTCAGTTTAATTACATCCTACGTGGTAGAAATAAGTCTTCTGCTTGAGCTAACTTAAAATTCATGTCTTCTATTTCTCCCAAGAGAACCTGAATCACAAAGCTACTCATTTTTTTTGAAACATGGGTAACAGCATAAATTCCACTACTAGTATCATGGTACCATGTATAAATACACATTTCACTGAAGGGATTACAGAGGTAAGAAAGCTACTCTTATTTTTCTGGATAAGAATTTTATACAATTTAAGACCACTCCATTTAGCAGGTTACCAGCATCTGGAGACTCTACAGGTCAGTGGTGAAGCTAACGTCAGGGTCTGAATCGAAGGCAGCAGACATGAACCTGGCACTTCCAAGCAGCTGTATGTGTGCTCTTCTGTTTTCCACCAGCCCAAAGGCATCTATGCATCTTTGTAGGCTATGGGAAAGGCAGGCTGAATCTCCACAGCAACAGGGAACCGAGTATACATACATTTCTCACACTCCTTGTACTTTTGACACAAGCAAGTCACCTATATTCTGCCCTGTATATGGTCTCCTCCTCCTATGTGCAATGGAGTATCTAACGTGGATTCTTTCTAAAATAAAGTGGTTTTCCCATTTAGATAACAAAATCAGAACCTTTTAAACGTTTCAGTATCTAACTGCTTGTGATTTCTTCAGCTCAGCACCGAAACCCCAAGATCAGTTACTCACAGAGCACCAGTGACAACAAACTGACGTGTTGTATCAGAAATGCTGTCACTTGTTAGTCAGGTACTAATTGATCCGACAGTCAGGACTGCCCTGAAAAGCAAACATACAATCTGTTAACAGTGTGGATTCCCAGCCATGGCCACACATTCAGCAAACCAAGAAGGGGCATCCTAGCAAAGCTCATGCAGTCTCTTGCACCAGCTTTTTCTTCTATCCTGCAAAGGATGCAAACAAAGACCATATCTGCACATAAAATAAACAAGCAGATGTATAAAGTCAGGCCAAAGCTTCGCCCCTAGTCTTTATCTCTTCAATGGGCCAAGAGCAAATGACGGGACTTTGGATCCAAACTTTAGCACTGAGATGTTGACCTCAGATTTATGTCTCTGATTCAGGTAACGGCTAATGCAGATGAACCGTTTTGTAAACCTCTCAACCTACCAGGGTGAGAAGAAAACAATGTTATTTTCTATCTATGGCCAGGAGAGACTGAGGAACTCGGCTTTCAGCACGAGAGAGAGCTGCTTTGCCCTTGCTTCTCTTTATACTAAACTCCATACTAACTAAGAAAGAACAATAAGAAATGAAACAACTAAGATTTCTAACACAGATTTCTTGCTACAGATTTGTACAACAACTTGTATAGGCCAAATTCTTCACTACCCAGCTTTTTTCTCTCCAAACGAGGGACAGATGTCCTGCTTTGAGTTAGAACAGAGCTCACTCTGTTCAGTGATTTCACTTTCCAGCTCAGTCTCCTCTAAGTGACGGCACTTTCTGAAGTTAACAGCACGTTTGTGCAGACAGCGTCTGCTCCTGGAGGTGATAACGCTCGGTGTGCACAGCTCCTGCCAGGGACTGGTGTGCAGAAAGGCTCTGGCTTATCCTCGCTCCTGGGCAGACCGAGGTCACTGCTCAATCCTGTGTGTCACGGTGGGGTGCAGTAAGTGAGAGGCTGTTCCTGCGGGGAGGAGCGGACAGGACAGGTGACCCTACCCTGACCAACAGGGTGTTCCAGCCCATACACGTCGTATTTGGTGTAAAGCCGAGGGGTCACAAGGGTCCAGCTCTCTTCGTCAATGGCTGGTGTCCGAGCAGGACTCTGTCTGTTCTGCCTTCAATCCCAGTCCGTGCATCCCTGAATCCTGTTCTGGAATCCAGCTCCTGCATCGGGGAATCCCACTCCCTGCATCGGTTCCCCGTCTGCCGCCGAGTCCAGTCTGGGCCTTCCTCAGTGCCTGCCCACAGCATCAGTGGTGACGGTGACGTGACTGACATCAGGGGGGTTGGGCTCGATATTGCTTTTGTATATATTTGTATCTATTTCATTTTGTTATCATTTTCATTAAAGCAGTTTAAGTTTTCTTCTCCAACCCATAAGTCTCTCTCCCCTATTCCCTTTCTCTTTGCCTTTGAGAAGGCAGAGGGATTAATAAAGAGCATCTGTCATTCGTCTAGTGGCCAGACCACTAACACTTGACAACAAGCTAGTCATGAACTGGTGAAAGATCTAACACAAAAGGCTGGCCAGATGTGGAAGGAAGGAGGAATTGTGGTAGTCTAGTCACTTTGGACCAATAGCAGGTTAATTCTGTATGGGGGCAGTATAACTGGCTACCTACAGATGTGAGATGGATTCTTCTGCCCTTGCTTTTCCTCAACTTTACAAATAATTTCTAATTTACCCAACCTTAAATGCAACGTGCTCCCATGCAACATTTCTATTTGTCTTTTTCTTCTATTGACCCTCCAGTATGGGGGATATGCGAGGAACATATCCCCCATAAATTAAAGCCACAAAGCTTCATCTTCATAAATTATTCTCAAAATGAACTGAAGCACTTTTTCTATTAGTTAACAGCACAAAACTGATAATCCCAAAGCTAGGAATAAACAGAATGTTTCTGCAGCATAAATTCAGGGAAAAGGGTATTAAACAGATGGGAAAATGTACCAGAATAGATACAATTAGGAAAAAAAATTTGCTCCAAGGGAGGTAAGACAAGGAGATCAAAAGAGAAGATTTTTTTCGGTACCAGTGAGATAAAGTCATAGGTGAGAGATTGGCCAGTTGGCTAGTGCTGTCTCTAAGCACGTTTCCAATCTTATCACCACATCACAGTTTATTCTATTCCTGAGCTTTCAAGGATTCCTACCTATTGTTACAAGTTATTGTTTTGACATTTTAAATTTCTGTTACACTGATACATGCTTGGGAGAAGTATTACCTTCCTTTCCCCCACACGCTCCTTACATTGAGCTCTCTTCTATTTCCTCACAGGTTTCACATTGCTGCAGCTACTTTTTTACCCTCTCTCGTGTTCCCCATTCCTACCAGCAATGATTTATGCACATTCACCAAAATCCAGGAAATGCATAAGGGCATCCGGGTTCTGTCGCTAAAAAAAAATCTGTTCAAGCATGTCACGAATTACACCATACCCACACAGAAGACTCATCACACAGGCTGTCCAAAAACGTCCACCACCTGAATTCAACCATACCTTCTGGATTCAGGCAGCCTTCTCTTCTCGAATAATTGTCTCCCAAACAAGAACTCTGTGTTCTCAAACTTCCCTCTTGTTAGTCCCTTACTCATATGTATTTTTCTTTCTGTCATTTGCTCTGTCCTTCACATCTTTCTCCCTGAACTCCTCCCTCTCACAGTCCCACTTTCCCCTTTCCCAAAGCATTTTTATTCCCATCTCCGACTCGACAGTGGGGTCCTACCAATGGTGTCTCAGAAAAGAGCCCTCAGGCATCAGGCAGAAATGCTGTCAGACCTGTACTGCCTGTCTCGCAGTGCCACAGCAGGAGCCCAGCTGGACCAGCAAGAGGCAAGAAAAGGGAATAGGGGATATTCCAATGCAGGCAACATCAGGCAGGGAGGACCAGATTCAAGATCTTCCCAAGTTTTCTTTCTGTCCTAAAAAGAGGCCAGGCAGGACGTGGAGGAATTAACTCCAAGGCTAAGACACACAAACACACACACACCTGCAACGCTACCAGCCACACAGCTCTGTTTGCAGCGATAAGGCAAGGTGAATGCAGAAATAAGGTAAGGAAAAGGGGTACAGCAGCCGATAAAAGCGATCAAACATTGAGAGTAAAACAACAGCAGCCCAAAAACCATCCTCTTCTGTTCATCTATGTTCTTACGAAATCCTTAGTTTAATTACAGGAGCATGATTAAGGCTAAGGATGCATTTCCATGCAGCTCCAAACAGGCCTGCCACTTAAATGATCATCATATCATTCTTCTAGAAGATCTGCTAACAGTGTTCATATAACAGGGAGGGAAGAGCAACCCTGAAGCACAGGCAATCAAACCGATCCCAGGGGAGCCTTCATTTCGCCTGCTTACAGATACCCTTCCTGTGATGTATAAGGCAGTTTTTACTTAGATGGTGGTACCATCTGAACTATTTAGCCAAAACTCCTAACGCAGTAAAATAATAATGCAACAGAAGACTGACTAGGCAATCAAACACCTGAAACAGCGACTCACAACGTGAAGATGGTTGGCATTTAAACGTATTCAAAAAAATTTTTTTAAATGATGCTTGTATCAACAATGCCTGGCACTTGCACAATATCTCTTAACAGAGACTTGCAAGGACTATAACTTACTAATTCTCACCGTTTTGCTGTACATCTCCTCAATGTTTAAAACTTCAGTTCCTCCAGTGATGTGCTTAGCTTAGACTTCCAGTAGTATTTAAAAAAACCTCTCTGACAGCAAGAATATGACACGACCTGCAAAAGTGCGGAAACACAAAAGGACCCCAAACTAACCCAAAGGTTTTTCGTGACCTATTGTGTTGGCGAGGAGTTGCAAGCAGTGTCCTGTGGGACAACTCAGTGAAGGAGCTATTTCTTCATCACCCTTATGTCCTACTTCATGTGCTCGCATTTTCAAAACTGGAGCTGGAAGTTCAGCACTCCTGCAGTATCTTGCTGAGAAAGCCTACTTCCATTGTAAATGTTTTGTGATTTTTTTTGTACATTTCAGTGTCTTCTAAAGTAAGTTTTCACAATGACATTCCTAAAATAAATCCTTGCTTTATATAGTAATACTTTTTCAATGGGAAGTGGTATAGACTCTTGTCCCGCCTTCACAAAGCACGTTGATGTTCCTTTGAATTTTCCTGGGCACACAATGAAACACTAAGCAACAGAAAGATAACGTGCCCCAGCAGAAAAGCTTTGTATTCAAGGTGAAAAACGGGCTGTGCCACCAGACTGAAAGGGTAGCGGTCACTGTTTTGAAGCTGACTGGTACCCAGTTAGGAGTAGAGTTCCTCAGGTATCAATACGGGAGCAAGTCTATTTTGACATCTTCATCAATGACTTGGAAGAGGAGACAGATAGGGCAAGTCTGCGGATGACACCAGATTGGGGAGATCAGCTGACATACTGGAAGGCACGGCTGCCGTTAAGAGCAGCCTTGACAAGCTGGAGGAATCAGCCAGCAAGAGCCTCATAATGGTCAGCCAAGACAAGGGCAAAGTCCCGCACAAAGTCCTGTCCATCCACATGCAGTGCTAAGCCCAGAGGCAACCATACCAGCAGAAAAGGATCCGGCCACTCTGGTGGACCAAAGAAGTCTGGAGCACGTGACAAACAAAGAGAGACACAGAAAAACGGGTTTGGCTATGGTGGGATCTGACCACTGTGTTCACTTTCCTGGGATGAGTTACAAGTCAGCACAAAACTTCTCTCGGGAGCGTGCACCAAGAGGACAAAACTTGCACCCACAGAAATTCCAGCTGTGTAAGAAAACAATGGTCATAGAGGGAGGAACAGATTCCCAGAGAGGAGCTCTCTACTCACGAAGAGTTCCTAAGTCATCAGGCAAGACACTGGGCAGCTTGGCCTAACTTTGAAATTATGCCCACCTTGAAGGAGAGCTTTGACTAGATTTCCTAGGTTTCTTCCAACTGAAATTATTCTATGAACCTTTTATTATTTCTTTTAACAGGAACTGGGTATCTCTGACATTGCAGTTATTATCACGGAACACAGGAACCATTCTGTCAATAAAACTGCATCTTGCTCTCTGCACAGCACTGCAGTCACAAGTTGTCTTTTTTTAATTGGAATTTCCAACTGTGAAACACTGGAACTTGATCACGTAAATCAAGTAGTATTTGACCTTATTCTACCTTTACCTCATCGGCTGACTCTGTCCTGTGACTTGAAGTGACTCTTTCTTTGCAGAGTGGAAATAATAATAATTCTCACCTGTTTCACATGGGAGAAATACTTTGTTTCCACAAAAAGAGGAAGAATTTTCTAAAAATCACCAACCTCCAGAAGAGTAAGTCCCCTCAGTATCCCCAGCTTATGACTTAAGCGAGACCTACTTTCACTGCCTGGTGGAGTCACCTCCAGCTGTCAGCAGCAACACTGATAATAAATGAACTGCATGTCAGAGGCACCGAGGAAGAGGAACAGGTCAAAGACAGGTCTAGTATCTGCAAGGAGAAGGTTCTTATTCTCTGCTGAGCTTTTCCCCCTTTCAAAAAAAAAAAAATTTATGAAAGGATATTTTTCTTGGGGTGGGGGGAATTAATTAAGCCAGCGGTCCAAGGGTGGAATTCCGTGTTTTAAATATGATTTAATGTACTATGTGATGACTGAATAAACAAATATATGCAACAAGAGCTATAACCCCATGCCTCAGATTCAATCCAAGAGTTGTACTCACAGTCTAATAAAATGGGACAGCTACATTGCCTTGCTTATTAACAAGCACAGCACTTTAAAAAAAGCACTAGAAATACACTATTTACCAATTTGGATGTAAAGTCCCTCTAGTAAGTAGATTTTTCAACTAATCTTAAGACAAAAAAATATATCAGATATGTGACAACCAACCAACATTTAGATAGTTCTCTGCACATTTTTGTGGAAGGCACAAGACTCCAAAGAATAATTTATTTTATGCAGATAACAGAGTCACTGTGAGTCGTGAAGCATGGGGAGTTACAGCCAGTGGCAACCACTCACAATTTAAAACCTTTCTCCAAGTAAATCTCATCATGACAGTTCAAGCATATGCAGCGATGCAATTTAATCTTCCCTCAGCATTTAAGTCTGTGGTAGAGCCCAAAGACTCTATGATTTTTTTATTATTATTTAAGCATGACAAGGTAACTAAATTGAAAATATACTTACTCTCCAATATATAAAACGTAGTTTGCTCCACAGCCCGCGCTGCCTGGCCTAATATCTGTCTGTCAGCATTAATGCGACCAACTTCTGAAAGAAAAGTTGTAAGGGAACTGTCAAGCTATGTTATAGCCAGACCAATCCACTTGTGCTCTGTCTTTTTAAAGAGTGGAAATATCAGACTCATTCCTTAAACTGCCATGGCTATGAAACCTTCAGGGACAATGTGCTTAGCTGCTTAGAAAAGAAAAAAATGTCTTCAAGAAATATGTATAACATACAGCAAGAGCACTCGTGCTCCTGTTCTTCAAACCTTAATCTGATTTTATTTTTAATCACGTAATTCTCCAGTATTCTCAGAGAACTGAATTAATGACCCATTAAAGGTCAGCACTAAATTTCCAGTATCCGAAAGAAAATTCAGGCTTGATCACAACTCTGTAAGGCAATTACCTTCTCTTCAAGACAGGCTCTAAAGCACTGTAAAAAGGTTAAACTGAGATTATTGGCAGCCTTTACTGAGGACAAGCACAGGTTCAAAGGAGCTCCTGGATCTCCACTGCTTTCAGGTGAGACAGCTAGCGATCCTCCAAACCGCGTTACAGAAACAGTAAGACACCGATACAGAGAGAACAGCGACAGACAAGTGCCTAGTTTGGGAGCAAGTGCTTTGTTCAACTGAATTTGGATCAACTCAAGCTTTAAATTATTCTCTTGTGTACTTATTACGTATCGCTAAAATTAAGGTTGTACAATTTATCAAAAATTAGGTTACGGAATTTATGAAGAAGCTTAAGTTAGTCAGATACCAGAAACTCACCACATTCACCATATATAACTCTTGGAAAGCTTTTGAATTTTTTACCTAAGCTATTGCAACTTACTGCTAAAATACAGCCCACATCACCAGGACAGCACAGTGACAAATAACAGCAGTGGCAACATTTTACATGTACATAGTGCCTTCTGTCAGAACGCAAAGGCATTTACGGGATAGATGGTAAATAAAATGACATGCAGTTCTTGGAGTTTAGTTCTATTACTCACACTTACTAAATGAGAAAAGAAAGCATAGATAATTCAAGCTGACTGCTAAACACAGTACACAAAGCCAGGAGCCAAACCAGCACTGAATATAGATTCCAAGGGCTTCCTTCCCCAGTGTTTGGGAAAAAAAAAAAAAAAAGGATGCTTTAATTTGAAACTAAAAGTCAATCTTAGCCTGTATTACTCTGTTCATTCGCTGTCTCGCTGTTTTTAAGTATACCTGTGAACTTGTACCTGTTAAGCCAAAGTCATACTAAGGTGGTTTATCAGGATTAATACTATCATCACACTTCGAAAGAAAAATAAGGAGTGGGGAGGAGCATAAAACAAAAAAAGCAAAACACTTCCATGCTCTGCTGCTTTATTCTCCTACGCTTGGTTCAAGTAACTGTCTCCAGTTACAGTGCTCACAACTCCTGCCATGCCAGAGAGCTGCTCCCAGACCTATCTGAATTTATAATTATATCAGAATACTAAAAAAAAAACCCAAACATTCCATTTGTTACAACTTCTCAGACTGGCACCATTTTTTTTTTTCACTGGCATGATATTTTTAATACTTTCTGGCAGTCCTTAAGCACTGCTGATTAGGAAGCAGCCACGCACATTCAAAGAAACGCTGATAAGAGTTCAAAAAGATTGTCCACCACAGAAATTCTTTTTTTAAATAGTGATTTTCTTGGTATTTATGAATTGGTTTACTGTGGCATTATAAAATGGAACACTTTGAAAAGCTCTTTTCTTAAAGTTTTCCTTAATATAACAAATCCAAAAGCAGATAATTTAAACTTGAAATATTAGAAAAGGGAAAGACTCAGATTACCCAAACCAATGTATCCGAAGAAAGTTATAGTGCTGCAGGACTTCATACAAGCATGTCACATTTTAAGTGATGACAGAAGTTGACCAAATTGTGATTTAACTGTCAACTTCAGACAAGTCAGTGGAGCTACACTAGAAATTAATGTGGTCTGTCAAATCTTGCTGGGAGTTCAGACAGACTTGACATAGCTCAGTTGAATGTTAACAGGAAGCTAAATCTCAGTTCAAGATCGTTTAGGAATGGAGTAAGACTGATTAGTAAAACGATGTTTATGAAGAAGAGGAGCTGAGGACAGCAAAACATCTGTAAAGACCAGGTACTCCGTCCTTGAGTTAACAACGTGATGAGGTGAGGATATAAAATTACGTAGACCAAATTCTGCTGTTAGTTGTGTTGCGCAGCTGCACCACAGTAGGCACAGCTGCATTCGTCCAGACGAGGGGACACCTCGGCCAAAACCCAGTTCAACGATACCTCAGCGGGTAAAGCAAACAGACCCTATCGTAACCGTGTTCCTGCAACAAGAGCCGC
This sequence comes from Buceros rhinoceros silvestris, assembly GCF_000710305.1. Lineage (NCBI taxonomy): Eukaryota > Metazoa > Chordata > Aves > Bucerotiformes > Bucerotidae > Buceros > Buceros rhinoceros. Next base: position 15,580 of record NW_010419309.1, read on the forward strand.
CTGCGGTAGATACCTCAGTACTGTCGATTTGAGGATCTCCAGGTATTACTCCCGCCCACCCCCCCAAGGTATTGACTCAGCAAAGTTTGCTCAACATTTTGACGCTCGCTAACTTCACGTGAAGGCAGTCTCATTTAGCTGATGTTCATCTAGCTAATACGGCTCCAAATATAACCAACATAACCAAACTGTGGACTTCAGAGAATTCAGACTCGGGGAACAGTTTTAGGCCTCAGATGGAAAAGTATTCCCGAACTCCGAAACAACTAACTCACAGTGTTACACAAAGTTTACTCCGAACACCAGCAGTGCTGACTGAAACCGCCTATATCATTCTATAATGGCAATATAAGGTTTTATTAAAACTCCAGAGGCTGGTTAGAATAAACCAAGCAGAAAGGTCACCATCCTCTACTAAATCCTCTAGTACTTTTCCACAACAGTGGCATGAAAACATCCACTTCTACATGATGTAGAAGTGATGTGGTCATTGAACAACCCAAATTCTTAAAAAAACGCCCACACCACAGAGGGTTGTATTGTTGCTAGGTAGTACAAGCAGAATTCAATTTTTCAGCCCTTTTCCTCAACTGAATACGGATGGTGAAATTCCAGCAATAATACATTACGATAAATATTGCACATAGTTTAAACAAATGTTTCTGATGGTATCTGATCTGTTTTAGCGGGTTTTTTATCATGAGAGACACCACTGGCAATCTCTCCAAGATGATTACTCAGAGGTAGGAAAAAAAAATTATTACATGTTGCAGATGTCTGAATTTTATTTAAAATTCCTTTGAAATATTCTGACCAGCTTCATTCTGCCTGTCCCCAAAGAACACAGAGCACAGGAATGTACAGAGAGCCTTTAACTTCTTAGAGGAGAGGAATCAGAAAAGCAGTTTCCAAAAATAAAAATCCTCATTTTACCCTTTGGTTTTGTTTCTGCAGTTTTTATTGAAGGCACTACATCAATATTAATGAAAATTTTAATTCATCTGACTTCCCAGCAGGAAGAAAATACGATTTTATTTGATCAACTGTTAATTCATTCCAGATAACTGCCCAAACCTGAGCCAGCTTCAGGTTAAAACGATATCAAGTCCAAATGCCACAGTTCTTTCTTGTCCTCTAAAATAATTTACAAAATAAAAATTCTTGTTCAGTCTTAGAACCTCAGAAATCTTTCAGAGTGATGGGACTCAGATTAATCAACAAATTAGTATCAAAAGGGCGTTTTCAAAAATACAAAAACACTTAAAAAGCACTTTAACAGGAAAATACAATTATTAAAATCTTCCATTGCCCTTAGGAGAACCTGTTTAAAAGACACCTACTGCCCCTCACAAGTATATTGCAGTGAAAAAAATCAGGTCATAGGGAAGGAGTAGGAGGTTTGTTTCTTGGGAAGATTTTCACAATGAGATGTTTAAGGTAAAAGAAACTGCTATGACTCAATATATAAGCTACATGTTAGACTACATTTCAGAAGCAATAAGAAACCAGATTATATCAGTTTTCATAGAAAGGATAATAAAAATCCTTGTGTTTGTCTCTGTGGGTAACCGGTATGTTTAACAGCTGCTTCTGGCCGGGTGTTAAATCTGTTATTCTATGACCTTCACAAACCATGTATTTTAATAGAATTAGTCTCTTTTCACAAGAAAAGATGGTACCAATTCTTGCCCTATCTCAACAGAACAGCATTCCCAGCCGTTCTCAATTTCAATCCCTCAACTATTTTTCAACAGAGAGAAGAAACACGCACCACAAACATAAGCCTTTTGACAAAAGGTTTCCTTTCCTAAGTTACCTCTTACGGAGCCCTAGAACTCATGCATTGCTCTCCATGAGCTTACAGACTGAAAGTTGAAAAATGTTTCACTAACAGTAAATTTGCAGTAACTACACTTATTTACAGAAGAACAATTTGCCAGATTTGCTGGAAGTATTATATGTCTACAAGCATCAACTTCAGTTCAGGAAAAAGATGACATACTAATGGACTCCAAATACATCAAAAAATCATTAAAGTTGTGATAGTAACAAAGAAAATAACTGTTTAATTTGTGGCAAGAGAATACTTTTAACTCTAAACTCTTTGAAGAATCTGGGAATTCTCTTTTTTGGGGATCTAAAGGTTTGGGGAAGAAGAGGGGGAAAAAATCATTAAATTTTACTAGTCCTTTTTTTCAGAGAACAGGAGTGCAGTAACTGACTGCTAGAGACCTTTTTCAGCCTTGCAGTCCTTGACATCACTGCAGTACTTGGCATTACCGTCACGTCTGTGGAAATAACTTGTAACTGCACCATTATGAGTCCAAAATAACCTGATTTCAAGGAATTCTCAGAGTGATCTGTTTCACACTTCTAATACGTTTACATACAACTAAGATAGCAGCTTTACTCTTCTTTCAATCAAAATACATTCTATACCTGCCTTGCTTGAAAGTCAAAGGAGAGTTTTTATCTTACTCCATCAGGTATCTGTAGAGGCACTCACCAGACTCACTCTATTTTTCAGCTTGATCCTGTTCCATCCTGAATGTTTATGGCATGAAATTATTCGTGTAGCACAGACATGGAGTAAAAAAATTACTAAATGTGTAACCGCTTAAAAGAATTTAAAATTATGCATAAGAATAATTTCACTGCTGTGGAAATGAACACCTTCTAAGTCACACGCCTACGTCTACCACAGTCACCCAGTGTTCAGAGAGGAACAAGCACCACCACTTTCGAGTGGAACTGATGCAGGTGGACTCCAATATCCAGCTCATGCATTAGAAGGATGAAGAGGCTTCACGTTCAAATCCGACTTGTAAAAAAAGTTATTAACGTATTGAAGGAAAAACCACCTAACTGTTTCAACAGGTATGGGGCAGTTTCTCCCTCACAACGCTCTATTCCCAGGCAAGAAAAACAGTTATTCTTACCTGGAAGGTCTCATGTTTTAGCACGGTCAGTGCTAGAGGCATGAGCACCTTGTAACTCAGCCAAAGCCATGGGCACAGCGGGGTCCCCACACGCCCAAGGCTGGGGCAGCATCCGAGCTGCGAGCACTTCCAGACGCGCGGACGGTGGCGTCTATTTATATCAGCTGTCACAGAGGCGCTGCCGCTGCTCTCCACGCTTGTAAAAACTTACTAAATAAAATAACCCACGCAGAGGTTTCACGGCGCGATCCGTCTGCTCCGGCACGGCCGCTGGTGCGGGGCGGGCAGGCGGGGGAAGCGCCCGCTC
>NW_010419310.1:0-6145 GCF_000710305.1 Buceros rhinoceros silvestris
TTTGCTAGTGTTCAGTAGCTCACCTCTCCACGGGTGCGAGGAGCAACGAAGGAGATGTGTGCTAATCTCACAGGGGGTATATAGGTATATAAAATATAGGTATGACACCTTCTTCTGACAGAGAAGGTGTCAAGTTTTGATAACTGGAAACTGCAAAACTGAATGTGAGCCTGTGTTTTGGTTGATTGTGACATTCTTACTGTCACCCCAGATTCTTTTCTTTCTTCATTCTGGTGTTCAGACAGTTTGCCAACAACTTGCATTACACTGCTCTCCCCCGAGGCTGTCAATTTTTGTTAAGATAGCCGCAGTGTGTGTAGCACACTGATTTTCCTCTTTGAGTTAAATACTCACTGTAATACACTAACTTAAAAGTGAGTTAACAGTGACTTAAATACTCACTGTAATACACTAACTTTTCTCAGGATAACAGGAAAACCTCAACTACGACAACAGATAAAATTCGTTGTCAAGATGAAGTTTCCTTCCATAGCAGAACAACTCATAAACTGAGAGTTCTTCCTAATGAGGAACCGGTGTTCAGTGCAGGAGTTGTGTTCCTACACCAAACACTGCAGGGACAGTCCCAGAAGCAGAAGCTCCTGGTGAGATTTGCTGAAGTGTTGTTGTTCTTGGTAGAAGCACTTTAGGTACTGCCTTGGCAGCTCCTGCCAAGAGCGGGGCGAACCTCCCTCTGACTTGTGTGGGCTCAGCCTGATCACTGCCTATCGTGCAAGTAAACTATTGGCTGAGTGCAGAACCACGGGTAACTTGTCTGCAGTGGGATCTGCAGTCTCTCCCTCCCTGAAAATAGAGGTACCAGCACTACGTAACTAAAGCCACATATGTTCATTAACAGGTAATGATATGCTTTGAGCCATGCCGCTAACAATTTAGAGTGAATTTTTAAGGTTATCAACAGAACATGTTTAATATACGCTATTGCGTGGATTCTCCCGATACTACATTTTCCGTAGCAGCTGGTCACCGGATTCTACATAAAGATGTTTGTCTTTGTAGATAGTAAATACATATAAAGAGTCACAAATGTCATCACCCAGTGTTTTGCTTGAACGTGTGTGTTTGGGACATGCCTGTGGAGTGCCCGCTAATTAGGGTAGAAAATGTTAAATTGATTACGATCATTAGAGGTGAAAATGCTTTCTTCTGTCAGCTGCAGAGAAGATTAACTTCTTTTTAACAAATTTATTAAAGTTCTGTACAATTTCTTGTGGTATTTACTTAATTATACATCACAGTTAGGTAATTACATGTCATAACAATGTGATTATGTGTATTGGCTCAAAATGTACAATTAGATGTAATTACACTCTAAGAAAATGGAAAAAAAATAAGGGCTATGTTGGTTAATTCACAAATTTGGAGCTCCTTAGCACTGGAGCATTTACTCTGGGTTGCCAAACAGGGAGCACAGGGGTGCAGGTGGCTCTGATTCAAGGAGCTCCTCGCTGACATGTATTAACATGAAAATATCTTGGATAAAAACCCCAAACCACCACACATTTACAAAGACATTCCGGAGACCGTGATGTGATTGGTTCATTATCTACGTGTGAAATTTTAGATGCGATTTGAACAAGTCTCACCTTGCCCAGGGAGAAGAAAATCTCACATTGTGCTCCTGGTGTTAGTAACATCACGCAGAGCCAAGTCTGTAGGAATCAGGTGACATTTTTAAACAATGTTAGGTTTTTCTTTTATTTATTTTCACTTTTGTACTCTAACAGCCCAAGGCCAGAAGAACCAGGTTTTCCACAGTTCTGCACCATCCCAAGGAGCAGAATTACATTTTGTTCTTTCATCCGTTGAACGCTGGGATTCTCCCACAGGTACATGCCGTCAGCTACTGGACATTTGAGAAAAACATCCAATCTCAGGCAGTTTGCGCTAAACTTGCTAGAAATGGCTACTCAGTAGCTGTGCTGATAAATCATACAAAGGAAACTTGCTTTATTTTTTTGTGTAATCGCAGGTCCCCAGTCCTGTTCTGTTCTCTGGCTGCATTTTTCTCCCTTTGTGACAGCAGCTCCGAGGACAGAGCTATGGGATCATAAAGCGGTGTTCGCATTGTTCTGCGCCCGCCTGCCGCTCTCCTGACCGCTCTCGCTTCGCCGCTGCGCTTTAACCCCCTCACAGAAGGACCCACCGTGCCCGCTGCATGGTCAGTGTTTAACCCCCGCTTTTCCTGCAAAGGTATCGTGTGTGCAGTGAAATGGAGGGACGCTTCGCACTTTTAAACACAGTGTGTGGCCTTAGCAATAGAAGAAGTTGCGGAAGAGTTGTTGGGTTTTAATTTTAAAGCACTTTAGCTGTAACTTTGCAGTATTTGGGAATAAACTGACCAGCACGCCGTGTTAAAACCACTTACTGTTTTTAGCTAGAATTCACAAACTGCACGTATTCAGTAAAATAAATTATGTGTTAATTTAATTATTTTCTAGATTTGTTTTGACTGTGTTTAGCCAGTGCTAGTGGCTTTTTAGTTAAATAATATATTCCACAATTACATCCTCAATTCTCTGCTTTCCAAATAACTGAATCTGCTCTTTAAATCACAGGAGACTAGACTGAACAAAGAATAAAGGATTGAACGCCACATCTGGAACTTTTTCTGCTATCTTGCCTTCATACCTAGGAAGCTCAGCTACATGTTCTTCTTTAGGTTCCTGTGGTGAACACATCAGTGTTTGTATCAAGCAACAGTTTTGAGCTGATGGATGTTCAGAACTTCAGTAGTTCAAAGCCTACCCAAACTTACTAGGTATGTCACAGCAGAAAACCTGCTCACAAAGTAATGGGCCATAAGGAGGTTTTTCAAGACAGTTTTTATTGGTTTGCAACAAGAAGAGTCTTAGAAATACACTAACGCATGCTAGGCGTGTTCTGGTAACAAATACAGTTAATTGATATTGTGAAGTCCCTCCAAAATGAAGTTCTAACCATGCAACTGAGGTAAGGAGGAGCTTGTGAACATGTCTGACACTTAATAAAATACTAGACGAATTAAGTGGGTGCCTGAGTCTCTAAAATGACTGATATTTTTCTAAAGGAGGTGCCCCTGGTATTGGGTTGAAGTGGAGGTGCTGGGCAATGTCCTCAGTATGGCATTTAACGCAAACTGAGTTTGCACAATCGGGGCACGTGGTGGTGGTAATGACTCAGACTTGTACACGTAGTGTATCGATACAAGGAATTAACTCTGTCACAAACGCATGGTAGGAGATGATTGCCAACGAGAAGATGCACGACTTAATCCAGAAGAAACTAGATGCATATTTATAAAAAGGAAAGTTTTAGCTGCTGAAGCAATTTGAGGCTCTCGAATGAGTAACATCATATATTTACTGATGCTCTTTATAATTTTTAATGTACCTCTGGTACTTCCCAAAACTGCATGGAAACGCACTGCAGAGCCATGGGGTTTGGATGAGCATGGCCCTGGTGTGGGAGACAAGTTTTGGGGTTGCCAGGAATGGCCCATTGTCAGGCACGAGGGATTTGGTATGGGATGCAGTCCTTGGAAGTGCCAGTGTTTTGCTGGGACAGAGATGCCGCCAGGAAGGTGCAGACCCTCATGGAAGCAGCTTATGACAGGCAAAAAGCCTTATGTAAAGCATTTCCCTAGAGAGGGAATAGGGCATTTCTAGCTTCTGAGACCAGGGGTGCTCCTTTCTCCCTTTGCCTTATGCTTTTAGGGCTATTTTACCCCTTGCCACGTACTCTCTGAGCAACTGCTTTCCTCTGTTTATTTTCCAGCTCCTTTAGTTTCTCAGACTGACCAAGACTGTTTTTATTGTTACAACCACAGACAAAGTAAGCTCTTTAGGAGAACATTGTCAGGATGCTCTTGCCTTGTTCTTCCAGAATATGTCACAGGCTGGGCATGTTTCCAGCGATGGGGGGAAAGTGAAGCTGTTCATAGCCGAGCACATCTCCATTTCAGAAGGACCGGAAGATGAAACAATTGATGATTTCCTTTCCTTTTCAGTGCTCTTCAAACAGCTTGCAAGACTGTGATTTCTTGAACCTTCAAATTTGCAACAAAAAAATCTTGTCTACAGCATGTTTAAAGTGTCTTTTCATCTCTCACAATTATCATTATTATTATTTTAACTTCTTCAGATCTCATAAACTAACTCAGCTGTGAGAGGTATATTCTTGTTTCAGCAAACATGTCCCACTATCTGCTAGTTCTCTGTTCCAGAGCGAAAGGAGGACCTTTGTGTAAACACGGCTTCTGGTTTGTGAAGTTTTGGATTTTGGGTGCCCTGCTTGAGATCTTTCAGGTTCTATTTTTACAGATGTTAGAGTGGCCACAGATCCCAAGAACCTGGATGGACTATGAGATACTCAGCAGCTGTGAAAAGCCAGGAATTAAGATCAGCAATCACTGAGAATTTTGACCTTCTGACTCCCTAATATGTACTGAAAAGGAAAAGAAAAGGTTGAATAATTTTCTTTAAAAAAAAATATGAGATTTAGTGATTCTAGATAATCCCACAAAGATTTATATGAAGTGGAAACTCATTCATCACTTTTCGCATTACAGAAATACCAGCAGTGGAGATTACAGTGAAATTTATTCTACTGCTGTCTTGCAATAATATTGAGAATTGCATTTATTTCACCTTGTACTTGGCTGCATTCTGCACTTGTTTAGATGATGTAGGTGTCATGTGCGAAGGTAAAAAGGACACGAGGACAGGACTGTTGCATTATTGTACAGCATTAGTTGATTTTTCTTTTTCCCTGAGAGGTTTTAATGTACTTTTAAATAATCTATGCACAGCTACTCTGAGTCCATCAAAAACGTTATGTTGTCTTGCTAAGTCCTTAGACAACAAGATTCGGGTATGTTTAAGTCTAAATCACAGGTTAATCCGTACTTGGCTATTTGAGAGAGCTAAAAGAGTGTAATTCATTTTCTTTACAGATTAAACATGCTGAGTGTAGTAACCAGTGTGTTACTGAAATTTGGGACTCATTTTCCATTAGCTCTGACAAAGCAAGGACCAGTACGTGAGGCGTTGGAAGTTTTCAGCAGATTCCAGCTTGTGCACAAACGTTTAACATGGCTCATTAGCACAAAGCCTGGCATTAAGAATGGTGGGTAAACAGTATGTTTACTTGGGAATATTACAGATATACTTCATGTCATTTTGCACTTGGGTTTTCCCAGAAACAAATGCCTGTTTGTGTTTAGCACTTGTCTATAGGTGGCAGCAACTCCAATGCTTTTCTAGGCTGCAGTTAAGCCCAGAAAGTTGTGCAAGGGAAGGTTAGCAGTTTCTGCGTGCTCTGATGTCACTGCACAGCCCTTGGAGAGGTGTACAGCAAGAGGTGGGGGAGGTATGTGAAAACAGAATTATCTTTCAAATAACTGGAAGGCTTTTACATCCTGAGCCAGAAGCTAACGGCTTATCTGTTGTGGTTTTTTTTATTAACCTTAGTTGATAGGAACATTTCAGCGTCTATTTATAAGTTATGTTCCCAGTTGCTTTGAAGCTAAATGGTAAAATTTTAGTATAATAATGACAAGTGAATGCTGTTCAAATCTTAATTTTTACATATTCATGAAACAAATGATCTGTATTGACTTAAGTTTGGACTAGGAGCTAAGTAACAAAGCAGCAAAGATTAATGATCACCCGCTGCCCTGAGCACTATCACGGAAAGGCTGCTCTAATGCAGCTCTGTGAAGCGGCTGCTGCTGGGAGGTGAATGAGTGTGTGTAACTGTAAAGCATAATAGGAAATGAGGCACAGTTTCTTTTTTTTTTTTAAGCTTTTTGAAACGTGTATGTGGATAGTGTTGAAAGAAACTTCAGGGGATTGTAGCTGCTGTTATCTTCATTGTCTAAAGAATTGAATTTAAACATCTGGATTCCGCTGTGCTTGGCACTGAACCAAATGGAAGTGTTTCCGGGCTTAGCAGTCTTGTGCTCAGATGTCAGTGACCCACTTCTGGTTGCTTCAGTCCTTTGAGTTTGCTCCTGCAGACCTCCTGCGCCACTCCCAGGGCAGTGGTTTCTTTGCTCTTGATGAGATTTGGGCTGCTCCTGGGAGAGAACGTTGCTGCTGCCCAGCTTTAGGTAGCCAGCCTGGCTGGCTGCTGTGGCGGGGGG